>NW_024070212.1:41864055-41864629 GCF_014754425.2 Oryx dammah
TCATATAGCAACAATAAAAATACTCATATAGCAACAATAAAAATACTCATATGGCAACAATAAAAATACTCATATGGCAACAATAAAAGTAACTACAGCAAGACACTGTAGTAGTAGGAATTGTTCTGAGGTTTTCATATACTAACATAAATAAATAAGCTCATTTGATTAATTCTAATAAGGAAAGAGATAAATCTTGGTGGATATAGTAACAGACAGGGGATGAAAAGATGATCAAATTATACATCAAAGTTTATTGTTGCCTAAAAATAGCAATAACCAAGGAAAAGAAAAAGAATAGTCACAATTCAAACTGAACCTTCATCTAGATAATATCAAACAGGGATTGGGGGAGAGGTGCATACACTAAATTACTTAATCTGTTAGGGGTCAGTATAGATTTTAACAAGGAAATGAGTATAGATGTGAAAAATTAATACAGCTATAGCTCATAAAAATAAGAATCACAGGAAGAAAAATAGAATGGATTAAAGTGGAATAAATAGTTTCTTTAAAAAAATTTGTAAAATGAAAAACCACACAGTTAATAAAAGTCAATGTGAGAGATTATCTT
>NW_024070212.1:42550433-42611096 GCF_014754425.2 Oryx dammah
CAAGGTGTTGCTTATTCCCATTCGGTATCACTTTTCCACATTGGCAGCGTTACCATCCCCACTTCTGCACTGGCTTCTCCAGTCTCTGCCACTTCAGTAGGCACCACTGCTGCTGGTTTTCCTGGGAACCATTGTATCACCATCTTAGCTAAGCAATATCACCAGTTTCATTGGTTGCTGCTGGTGATGTACTGGGCAAATACAGGGGGATAATAGATCATTAGAGTGAAATGTTTCTTTTATATTTGAATTACTGTCATCTATAATTCAAACAGAATCTCGGAGGCAACTAAGAGCACCATTTGTTCTCAGAAACATTTCTCCACCCAAATTTAAAGTTGTTATTAGGTGCCTGTTTTTTTGTGTTTTTGTTTGTTTGTTTTTGTTTTTTTAGCATGAGTTTCTATGGCAAGTTTCTCAGTCTTTTGTATAGTTTAATCTCCAAAATTCTCTTTGGCAAATTGACCAAATACACTTGTTTCTGCCCAAATCCCACAATGGATGTAGATTAGTCTCAAGCCAGATCTTTTCATCAACATCTATAGAATACTGGCTTCCTGGATAGGGTGGTGTGTGCATGCTCAGCTGTGTCTGATTCTGTGTGACCCTATAGACTGGACTGTAGCCCTCCAGGCTCCTCTGTCCATGGGATTTTCCAAGCAAGAATACTAGAGAAGGTTGCCATTTTCTACTCCAGAGGATCTTCCCAACCCATGGAGGGAAACTACTCTTTTGTGTTTCCTTCACCGATAGGCAGACTCTTTAAAATTGTGCCACCAGGGAAGTCCAGATAGAGTGGTAGCTCTTTTCAAACTTAACTTGGTGTTAGAATCATCCACGGGGCTTAAAGGATTCCCAGGTGGCTCAATGGTAGAGAGTCTGCCTGCCAACGCAAGAGACGTAGGTTTGATCCCTCAGTTAGGAAGATCCCCTGGAGAAGGAAAGAGTGACCCACTCTAGTATTCCTCCCTGGAAAATCCTATGGACAGAGTAGTCTGATGGGCTACAGCCCATGGAGACAGAGTCAGACTTGACCTAACATGCACACACTTACAAGGGGCTTAGAAGACAGCATAAGAGAAGAGCTTTGGGACCTGGGGTAAGGCTAACGTTTTTAGGCATGACACCGAAATCACTATTCATAAAAGAAAAAAAATGATAAATTCCATGTCATCAAAATTAAAACCTTTTGTTCTGTGAAAGAAAATCTTAAGAGAATGAAAAGACAAGCTAAAAACTGGGAAAAAATGCAAGTCATATATCCTGAGTATATGAAGAAACCTTATCATTTGACATTAAGAAATTAAAACTAATTTTGAAAATAGCCAAAAGTCTGGACATTCACCAAAGAGATAATAAGGATGGCAAATCAATACATTTAAAAAATGTTCAACATCATTAGACATAGTGAAATGCGACATCAAACCATAAAGAGATACTACTACGACTTTATTTGGAAACCCAGCTGACCCAGAAGATAGCAGAATAATGTCTCAAAATAACCATCTTATTGGGGTCTGGATGCCAGGTTATTTTATAGAAAAGAGATGGAAAGGAGGTGAGGAAGCAAAAAGACCATGAATCTTTCAACTGTCTCCTAGAATGGTAAGCCTTTGGGAGGGGATGTATTAACTTTTTCCTTCCTGTAGCTATCCAGAAACAGGGTCCTGAACGTGTTTTGGTTTAACATTCAGCCAGAAGGGCAGGGTTCCCTGAGGCAGGCCATTATATATGCTTTAAGTAAACAAAAACAATGGGAAGCAAAGGTTAAAGTAAAAGAGATCCAACAAGTAGCCAGATTTTGTTCTTCTCTGTAACAAAAGTGTATTGACAATACTGAGCTGAGGAGGAGGCAGAGGAACTAAAACTCTCATACCTTGCTATTGATGATCAGTTCAGTTCAGTTCAGTCGCTCAGTCGTGTCCAACTCTTTGCGACCCCATGGACTGCAGCACGCCAGGCCTCCCTGTCCATCACCAGCTCCCAGAGTTTACCTGAACTCATGTCCATTGAAACAGTGATGCCATCCAACCATCTCATCCTCTGTTGTCCCCGTCTTCTCCTGCCTTCAATCTTTCCCAGCATCAGGGTCTTTTCAAATGAGTCAGCTCTTCACATCAGGTGGTCAAAGTATTGGAGTTTCAGCTTCAACATCAGTCCTTCGAATGAGCACTCAGGACTGATCTTTAGGATGGACTGGTTGGATATCCTTGCTGTCCAAGGGACTCTCAAAAGTCTTCTCCAACATCACAGTTCAAAAGCATCAATTCTTCGGCGCTCAGCTTTCTTTATAGTCCAACTTTCATATCCATACATGACTACCGGAAAAACCATAGCCTTGACTAGATGAATCTTTGTTGACAAAGTAATGTCTCTGTTTCTTAATATGCTGTGTAGGTTGATCATAACTTGGTGATGAAAATATGTAAAGCACATGGGCGGTTTTCAATAAGGTTAAACATATGTACCATGACTCAGCAACTCCCATGTGTATTGGCAGGGTGAAAGCTATGTTCATAAAAATCACCTATACATACATGCTTATGTAGTGGTCCCTCCAAAAGTAGAAACATTCCAAAATTTTTCAGTGTGCGATGGATAACTGTGATACTTCTGTGCAATGAAATACCATTCAACAATAGAAAGGAACAAGCTATTGATACACACCACAGTTTGAATGAATCTCAAATGCATTGTGTTGAGAAAAACGAGCCTGTTTCAAAAGGTTGTGTACCATGTGATTCCACTTATAGGACATTCTCAAAAAGATGGTGGGCTTCCCAGATGGCTCAGTGGTAAAGAATCTGCCCACCAATGCGGGAGATGCAGAAAACACACATTCCATCCCTAGGTTGGGAAGATCCCCTGGAGGGGGAAATGGAAACCCATTCCAGTATTCTTGCTGGGTAATCCCGCAGACAAAGGATGGGCCGCAGTCCATGGGGTCACAAAGAGTCGGAGACAACTAAACGTGAACACACAAAGCATAGCTCAAAAAGATAAATACAGACATGCAAATTCATGGTTACCAAGGGTTAGGAGTACAAAGAGGTATAGCTAAAAAGTAATGGCATGATGAAGTTGTTTGAAGTAATAGAAGGAACACTTTTCATATCCTAATAATGGCAGTTGTTACTTGAATCTGTGCAATGCCACAATTCATAGAACTGTACATGAAAAAGAAATCAATTTGACTACAAGATAATTTAAAAAGTAAAACTTAAAAAAAAAAAAAACTCCTCATGCTTACAAGTTATAAGGACCCAGGCGAGTTTGTCAGGCTCTAGTTATAAGAGCTCATTAGATAGCATCATTCAACATATTTCCTCTTTCTTTCTTCACCTCATAGTTAAAATCTAACCAGGCATCTATGTCTCCATATGTTAAAATCAATGTATTAAAATTATTCATGTGTAGAAGGGTATATTTTCCTTGCTTTAATTGTGTTGGCTTCATTTTAAGACAAGTTCTCCCTATAAGATGGAAAAAAAGACCACCAATATTTCCAGATTTACATTAGCCCCACAAACAAAAAGAAATGTTTACTTTCTCAGGCTATAAACAATTTCCATTGGCAAAGTGTATGTCCCATGTCCATTCCAGGATTCGTCTCTGTCCATGTCTGCTGTTGGGCCAGGGATAGGGGCAACCTTTGTTCACTTCTAGATAAGACTGAAGTGAGTGTAGTTAACAAAGCTTACTGGACACACAAATATCTTTAATCTTCAGTGGGCTTAGTCCTGGGAAAGACATATAATTCCTCTTTGTCTCAATTTGTCTATGAAAAAAAGGGGTTAATAATAGTGCCTTTAAAAAGCAGTGACAGAAAAAAAAAAAAAAGCAGTGACAGCATCTACCCACAAGTGGCCTGGATTACTGTCTGCTACTCTATTGCTCCCAGCCAGTTTGATAAGATGTTAACTGTGGTTGAAGAGAATGAAGCAACAGTGCCATAGTACCTGCATTTCATACTTGTAAA
Organism: Oryx dammah; assembly: GCF_014754425.2. Classification (NCBI taxonomy): domain Eukaryota; kingdom Metazoa; phylum Chordata; class Mammalia; order Artiodactyla; family Bovidae; genus Oryx; species Oryx dammah. Next base: position 42,554,413 of record NW_024070212.1, read on the forward strand.
AACATAGGATGCTGGGACAAAAAGGGTCCATGAGAAATCTTCTTTCCCATCTTTCTGATTTCAGAAATGACTATATCTGTGAATTTCTAAAGGAAAGAAAAAAATACATAAATATGTTTATGATTTTCATGGAAAAATATTCTATTATAACCCTTCTCAGGAATCTCAGAAACGTCTTCAATTTGACAAAATCTGTCATGTTATTGCTTTCATGAAATAATATGAAAGCTCAGGACCCATTAGTATCTTATTCTTTCTTTATTAATTTTTACAGGAGCGAGTGATCTGGTCTTCACTCTATTTCAAATGTCATTTTATATGCTATTGAAAAGTCGTTAAGCCACAAAATCCTTTAGCAATCATTTGTTCTTCATATATTAAATTCTTGTTCAACTAAACTTTGTTTTACTTTTTAATCCTCTAAGTCTTTTCTCGGTAATCCTTCAGAAATTCTGAACAGTTCCCTTTAGGACAAAGGGAATATGAACTCTATAGTTTTCTCACTGACAACAAAAACCCAGAAATATCTTCAGAAGAGGAAAAGAGCACAAGGCCTAGAGTTGAGGTTATTTCAGGATTCTGAGGGAGTCCCAACACTTTCCAGACCATCTGGTCTATATTTAATTGCTAATGGATTGAACAGATTTATTCACCCATAAATATAGCCTAAAGGGGAATTAAGCTGGATCTTTGAGAAAGCCTGGCACAAAAGAGCTGTTGTCAAAGAAAGCTAAAGAGGATAGTGATAATGACAGTACATCAAATTGCACAAAATACATATTTTCATTTGCTGATGGAAGAGAAATATAGGGCTGCTTATGTGAAGCATTTTCAAATCTATTCCTTCCTCCTTATAATTCAGCCTCACTAATTAGAATCAATTTAATTTCTCCAGTTCCTTCTAAAAAAAATGAATACCAGCCAGTAGTACAATTTTTTTTTCTTCCTGACAAAATGATACTGTAGCTTTAATTGTGCATGGAACTGCAAAGGTTGCCATGGAGATGAAAATCTGTGATGGGGCTGCTCCACTTCTCTGGCCTTGTTCTGAGCCTGAAGTGGAAGGTTCTATTGTTAAAAGAGCAGAATTTTAATCTCTGCTAATAAAACCTGTGTTTACATTTTAATGCAATTTTGTTCCTGTTGCTATCTTTTATTTCATAAGAACAGTAAAGGTGCTCAATATGACAATAACGAGAATGTTTCAGATTATTCGGTTTGTGATTGCTGCAGTTAACCATCAAAAAGAAGTCCCAACAGGCTCTGACGTTCAGTACAGGCGCCTGCCATAGTTTGGGAACGTTTGCCACCTAGTGGCAGAGGTTGAGAAATGCCTAATGATGCGATACACATTTCATGTTTTCCAAATTAGGAAGCAGAAAGAAAAGAGAATTGTATCCAAAAAAAGATTCTCCAAAGGAATTAATAGATTTATGATCGCTATTTATACTTCATGCATCTTTTTATGCTCTTGTCTAGAATTCCTTTAAGTTTCAGCTCAAATTTTAATTACTCAATGTGGAGCCTCTGCAATTTGTTCCTCCTTAACTGAGCAGGCACGTACAAGATTGCAGCCCCACAGTACTGACAACATCATATTTAGCGGTTCGTGCTTGCCTATGTGTCCATGTTTTTTCAAGATTCAGTAGTTCCTTGAGAGAAAAATGCTTTAGCACTTTGATTTCTCTGTACCCTGGGCTTCCCTGGTAGCTTAGGAAAGATGCTTAGTACCATTTCAATTTCCTTAAATTTACTGAGGTTTGATCTGTGACCCAGGTGTGGTCTATCCCGGAGAATGTTCCAGGTGCACTTGATAAGAAGGTGTATTCTGCATTTCGATTCAATGTCCTGAGAATCAATGAGATCCATCAATGATACATGTCAAATATATCATTTAAGACTTGTGTTTCCTTATTAATTTTCTGTTTTTATGATCTGTCCATTGGTGTAAGTGGGGTGTTAAAGTCTCCTACTACTATTATGTTACTGTCAATTTCTCCTTTTGTGTCTGTTAGTGTTTGTCTTATGATTGAGGTGCCCCTATGTTGGGTGCATAAAAGTGAAAATGAAAGTCATTTAGTGGTGTCCTACTCTTTGTGACCCCATGGACTATAGAGAATCCCCCTGGAATTCTCCAGGCCAGAATACTGGAGTGGGTAGCCTTTCCCTTCTCCAGGGGATCTTCCCAACCCAGGGACTGAACCCAAGTCTCCTGCATTGCAGGCAGATTCTTTACCAGCTGAACATGATATTTACAATTGTTGGTTCTTCCTCTTGGATTGATCCCTTGATCATTAGGTAGTTTCCTTCCTCATCTCTTGTAATATTCTTTATTTTAAGGTCTCTTTGTCCTGGTAGCTCAGCTGTAAAGAAAATGCCTGGTAATGCAGGAGACACTGGATTCCATCCCTGGGTTGAGAAGATCCCCTGGAGAAGGAAATGGCAACCCACTCCAGTATTCTTGCCTGAAGAATTCCATGGACAGAGAAACCTGGCAGGCTACAGTTCATGGGGGCACAAAGAATCAGACAGGACTTTATCGCTAAACAACATCAACAACATGGTAATAGTAAGGATATAGCATGTTCCCAGGAAATGTTTTCTAAACTAAGTGCCTTCTACCCTCAGCCTCTTATTGAACTGTACTCCTTCTTAATTTCCTTATTCCACTGACTTTTTTGTTAGCTTTACCTCAGCACATGCTGTGTCTTGCTACAAGATCTTTGCACACTTGTTTGCTTTGCCTGGAATAAAATTCTTCCTTCCTCTTTTCACCTGGTTGACACCTATCCATCATTTAGCTATCAATTCACAAATCTCCCTTAGAAGAAACTTCCTCTAGCCCCTGACCTGCTGATTCTCTTTATGAAACACTCTCATTACCCAACACTCTTTGTGCTTTTCACATTTGTGGTTTTATATTATTTGGGCAACACCTTAATTCATGTCCTCCCAGTATATATGAAAGGTCTTTGAAAGCTGTAACCACACCTGCTTTGGTTCACTGTAGTGTCTCTAGTGCTGAAGAAAACAAGTTTAATTATTAATTATAATTAAATTAATATTTGCTCATACTTACATGCTTATGTTTCTTTATTCTTATTGAGATATAATTGACATACAACATTGTATAAGATTTGATCTTCCCTGTAGCTAAAACAGTAAAGAATCTGCCTGCAACACAAGAGACCAGGGTTTGATCCCTGGGTTGGGAAGATCCTCTGGAGAGGGGAAAGGCTCTCCACTCCAGGATTCTTGCCTGGAGAATCCCATGGACAGAGGAGCCTGGTGGGCTATATAGTCCGTGGGATGGCAAAGAGTCAGACACACCTGGGCGACTAACACTACTGCTACTATTGTATAAGGTTAAGGACTGTGAAGAAGGCTGAGCGCCGAAGAATTGATGCTTTTGAACTATGGTGTTGGAGAAGACTCTTGAGAGTCCCTTGGACTGCAAGGATATCCAACCAGTCCATTCTGAAGGAGATCAGCCCTGGGATTTCTTTGGAAGGAATGATGCTAAAGCTGAAAGTCCAGTACTTTGGCTACCTCATGCGAAGAGTTGACTCATTGGAAAAGACTCTGAAGCTGGGAGAGATTGGGGGCAGGAGGAGAAGGGGACAACCGAGGATGAGATGGCTGGATGGTATCACCGACTCGATGGACGTGAGTCTGAGTGAACTCCGGAAGTTGGTGATAGACAGGGAGGCCTGGCGTACTGCGATTCATGGGGTCGCAAAGAGTCGGACACGACTGAGTGACTGAACTGAACTGAAGATTTACAACATACAGATCTGATACATTTATCTATTGCAATATGATTACCACCCTGGCATTAGCTAACAACTCTATCACAGAATTATCATTCCTTTTTTGTGGTGGGAATAGTATGTAGTCTCTTAGCAGCTTTGAAATTTGTAAAACTATTGTTATCATGAGTATGCTGTACATTAGATCTACAGGACTTATTTATTTACTAGTTGCCCACTTGTACCCTTAAAAACTATCTCTCTAATCCCTGCCCCCTCTTCCCCTGGTAAGCATCATTCTATTCTGTTTTTATAGATTTGGCTTCTTTAGATTCCATGCCTAAGTGATACCATACAGTATTTGTCTTTCTCTGTCTGACTTATCTCATTTAGCATAATCCCATCCAGATTCATCCCTAGATCACATTTTTAAATGGTCCATGAAAATAATTCTGAGCTGTTGTCAGTTATAGAATTTTTAACCTTGTTGAATTTTTAATCTAAATTTTTAACCTTTATTCCCTTTAGTCAGTAAGCCTACAAACAACCATAAGCATGTGTGTGTTCTATAGCCAAAAGAACATAGGTCTGGTTTCAAATAGCTTGGCTATTAACAAGCTATGAGATGTTGATGTAGCCTCTAAGAATTTGTTTATTCATCTGTAAAATGGGATTAAAAAAAAAACTGTTTTGCAGAACAGTTACAGAGATTAGCATACTCTTATTTTTAAATCATTTTTGTTAATCCTTGCTAACCAAGGTAAGTACCTACTATATCCTAGGGAAGCAAAAAATAAATATGACACTGTCCTAGGACCCAAATAATCTCATGACAGAGTTCAGTTCATAAATCAGTGATTATGGAGAGGGCTAATCGTGCATGGTAAATGCAACGGGAGGGAACAGTGAGAGAAACAGGGTAAGTCAGGAGCATACATGTTGCCCCAGTGAGGCACCTGGATGTGGGCTGGAATTGCCAATGTCTCTGACTATAAAGGCATATGAGTTAGTAGATGCTCTCACCCGCTGGTTGAGCCACTAGCTGAGTGACTTGTCTAACCTGTGTGCCTCAGTTTTGTCCTCTATTATAACAGTAGCAGCAAGAACTTCCAAAGTACTTACTATGTGCCAGGTGTTCTTCTAAATGCTTTTCACGTCTTAAACTTCCTGAATGCTTATAAACAATCTCATTTTATAGAAAAGGAACAGAGGATGAAGTTAAGTGACAAATATCTTGCTCAAAGTCACAGAAATAATAAAAATAGCAGAGCTGAGAGTCAGAGCTGGATTCTGAGTTCCATGCTTACAGTAACCCTTTAAAGTACAATTAATAATAATGCTGACTACATCTTCAGCACTTTACATATTGTCCACCACATAGGAAGTACTTGATAAATTTTAACTTTTATTACTATTAGATAATTCTAGTTAGTGGAAATATTCATTTAATTCAAAGTGATGTTTTTAAATTTTGTAAACTTTTAGGGAAATACTTAAAAATCTTGTTTCTCTAATTCTTACCATTAGATGTAGGCAGAACACTAATCATGGGCAGTGTTTTTGCTTTTCAAGAGCCCTCTTGTGGAAAAGTATAATAATTCAGGGTAACATTTTTATTAATCTGAGAATTGTCATATACTTGGGAAGAAATGTTAAATGTAAAGAAAATCCATTAATTTTTAAAAAATGTAATATTACATTTCATTTCACTGAATGCAGCAAATATATTTCATTATTGATGACTCACATTATAAAATTAAGTAGGTAAAGCATTGCAGTGCTATGAAAATTAAAAAGCAATTCCAGAGAAAAAGAGAAATCTATTTACTTAATGTCACAGTAGAAGGTACTTTCTATGACTTCATAAGTAGTTTTTATTAACCTTCTAAACTGTCAAAAATTTTCTAAGGTAAACATTGCAAGTAAGAATTTACTTATCTAAAGAAAATAATTGCAACATTAGCCTTGAGTAGGAGATGATAGTATGGTATCCTTTTGTGTCACTTATTCATTTTAAAACAAGTTTGACTAAGGAATTAATCTTGAACAACAAATAATCCTGAATATGTTTAAATATGCTACAGTGTTTAAAAGGTTTTTAGAGCAATTAAAGGTATGAACTTATTAAATATTAGTTTCTGGGTGAATCATTTATTACATAACTCTATTGTGAGAGCTACTGCATACCTTTATTGGAGAAAATGTTCCCCTGGTAACAGGTATTTATTTGTCTCTGATGTTCTCTGGTTTGTTATTGTAGACATGTTTATTACAGTAACCTTATCTCTACTTTTATTTACAAAAATGATGCTGTTATCTGCTCTCAAAGCAGAGAGAGAGCTGCAGTTTCTGACTCATGTTTTGGAAACATAATGGATGGTGATAGCTTTGTGTGCTGTCTTGGGCTTTCACCATCTCCTCTCTGAAAATAGAGATTATATGAGGAGCTTACAGTTTTTATGCAATGAAAATGAATATGGTTCATGGATATTTTAGGTACAACTTTACTGTTTAAGCAATCTCTAAACCCCATCAAGTTAACTTATTAGAAAGTGCTCAGTGTTAACTTCTATTGAATTTTCTTCCAAGAAAGATGTTTATTGATCATCTCTACCCTTGATGGCTCAGAGGTAAAGAATCTGTCTGCCAATGCAGGAGATGTAGGTTCTATCCTTGGACCTGGAAGATCCTCTGGAGAAGGAAATGGCAACCCACTCCAGTATTCTTGCCTAGGAAATCCCATGGACAGAAAAGACTGGCAGACTACAGTCCATGAGATCTCAGAGTTGGACATTGCTTAGCGACTGAACAACAGCAGCAGCAGCATATTATTACTCAGATAATATGATAACATTTTATGACTGTTAAATCTTGTGGTCCACTGGAGAAGGGAATGGCAAACCACTTCAGTATTCTTGCCTTGAGAACCCCATGAAAGGTATGAAAAGGCAAAATGATAGGAAAACGAAAGAGGAACTCCCCAGGTCATTAGGTGCCCAATATGCTACTGGAGATCAGTGGAGAAATAACTCCAGAAAGAATGAAGGGGTGGAGCCAAAGCAAAAACAATACCCAGTTGGGGATGTGACTAGTGATGGAAGCAAGGTCCAATGCTGTAAAGAGCAATATTGCATAGGAACCTGGAATGTCAGGTCCATGAATCAAGGCAAATTGGAAGTGGTCAAATAGGAGATGGCAAGAGTGAACTTCGACATGCTAGGAATCAGTGAACTAAAATGGACTGGAATGGGTGAATTTAACTCAGATGGACCATTATATCTACTACTGCAGGCAGGAATCCCTTAGAAGAAATGGAGTAGCCATCCTGGTCAACAAAAGAGTCCGAAATGCAGTACTTGGATGCAATCTCAAAACGACAGAATAATCTCTGTTCGTTTCCAAGGCAAACCATTCAATATCACAGTAATCCAAGTCTATGCCCCAACCAGTAACACTGAAAAAGCTGAAGCTGAATGGTTCTATGAAGACCTACAAGACCTTTTAGAACTAACACCCAAAAAAGATGTCCTTTTCATTAGAGGGGACTGGAATGCAAAAGTAGGAAGTCAAGAAACACCTGGAGTAAGAGGCAAATTTGGCCTTGGAATATGGAATGAAGCAGGGCAAAGGCTAATAGAGTTTTGCCAAGAGAACGCACTGGTCATAGCAAACACCGTCTTCCAACAACACAAGAGAAGACTCTACACATGGACATCACCAGATGGTCAACACTGAAATCAGATTGATTATATTCTTTTCAGCCAAAGATGGAGAAGCTCTATACAGTCAACAAAAACAAGACCAGGAGCTGACTGTGGCTCAGATCATGAACTCCCTATTACCAAATTCAGACTCAAATTGAAGAAGGTGGGGAAAACCACTGGACCATTCAGGTATGACCTAAATCAAATCCCTTATGATTATACAGTGGAAGTAAGAAATAGATTTAAGGGCCTAGATCTGATAGATAGAGTGCCTGATGAACTATGGACTGAGGTTCGTGACATTGTACAGGAGACAGGGATCAAGACCATCCCCATGGAAAAGAAATGCAAAAAAGCAAAATGGCTGTCTAGGGAGGCCTTACAAACAGCTGTGAAAAGAAGAGAAGCAAAAAGCAAAGGAGAAAAGGAAAGATATACCTATTTGAATGCAGAGTTCCAAAGAATAGCAAGAAGAGAAAGGAAAGCCTTCAGCGATCAATGCAAAGAAATAGAGGAAAACAACAGAATGGGAAAGACTAGAGATCTCTTCAAGAAAATTAGAGATTGAAAGGGAACATTTCATGCAAAATTGGGCTCGATAAAGGACAGAAATGGTATGGACCTAACAGAAGCAGAAGATATTACGAAGAGGTGGCAAGAATACACAGAAGAACTGTACAAAAAGATTTTCACAACCAAGATAATCATGATGGTATGATCACTCACCTAGAGCCAGACATCCTGGAGTGTGAACTCAAGTGGGCCTTAGAAAGCATCACTACGAATAAAGCTAGTGGAGATGATGAAATTCCAATTGAGCTATTTCGAATCCTGAAAGATGATGCTGTGAAAGTGCTGCACTCAATATGCCAGCAAATTTGGAAAACTCAGCAGTGGGCACAGGATTGGAAAAGGTCAGTTTTCATTCCAATCTCAAAGAAAGGCAATGCCAAATAATGCTCAAACTACTGCACAATTGCACTCATCTCACATGCTAGCAAAGTAATGCTCAAAATTCTCCAAGCCAGCCTTCAGCAATATGTGAACTGTGAACTTCCAGATATTCAAGCTGGTTTTAGAAAAGGCAGAGGAACCAGAGATCAAATTGCCAACATCCACTGGATCATGGAAAAAGCAAGAAAGTTCCATAAAAACATCCATTTCTGCTTTATTGACTATGCCAAAGCCTTTGACTGTGTGGATCACAATAAACTGTGGAAAATTCTGAAAGAAATGGGAAAGAAATGGGACCACCTGACCTACCTCTTGAGAAACCTACATGCAGGTCAGGAAGCAACAGTTAGAACTGGACATGGAACAACAGACTGGTTCCAAATAGGAAAAGGAGTACATCAAGGCTGTATATTGTCACTCTGCTTACTTAACTTCTATGCAGAGTACATGCTTTGAAACATGTATACTATCATGTAAGAAATGAAGTGCCAGTCTATGTTCGATACAGGATACAGGATGCTTGGGGCTGGTGCATGGGGATGATCCAGAGAGATGATATGTGGTGGGAGGTGGGAGGGGGATTCAGGATTGGGAGCTTGTATACACCCGTGGTGGATTCATGTCAATGTATGGCAAAACCAAAACAGTATTGTAAAGTAAAATAAAGTAAAAATAAAAAAAAGAAAGAAAAAACGCTGGGCTGGAAGAAGCACAAGCTGGAATCAAGATTGCTGGGAGGAATATCAATAACCTCAGAAATGCATATGACACCACCCTTATGGCAGAAAGTGAAGAGGAACTAAAAAGCCTCTTGATGAAAGTGAAAGAGGACAGTGAAAAAGTTGGCTTAAAGCTCAACATTCAGAAAACGAAGATCATGGCATTTGGTCCCATCACTACATGGGAAATAGATGGGAAACAGTGGAAACAGTGGCAGACTTTATTTTGGGGGGCTCCAAAATCACTGCAAATGGTGATTGCAGCCATGAAATTAAAAGATGCTTACTCTGGAAGAAAAGTTATGACCAACCTAGATAGCATATTCAAAAGCAGAGATATTACTTTTCCAACAAAGGTCCATCTAGTCAAGGCTATGTGTTTTCCAGTGGTCATGTATGGATGTGAGAGTTGGACTGTGAAGAAAGCTGAGCACCGAAGAATTGATGCTTTTGAACTGTAGTGTTGGAGAAGACTCAAGAGTCCCTTAGACTGCAAGAAAATCCAACCAGTCCATTCTAAAGGAGATCAGTCCTGGGTGTTCTTTGGAAGGAATGATGCTAAAGCTGAAACTCCAGTACTTTGGCCACCTCATGAGAAGAGTTGACTCATTGGAAAAGACTCTGATGCTGGGAGGGATTGGGGGCAGGAGGAGAAGGGGACGACAGAGGATGAGATGGCTGGATGGTATTACCGACTCGATGCACGTGAGTTTGGGTGAACTCCAGGAGATGGTGATGGACAGGGAGGCCTGGCGTGCTGTGATTCATGTGGTTGCAAAAAGTCGGACACGACTGAGTGACTGAACTGAACTGAACTCTTATAATCTTCACAGTAAGGAAACTTCATCAATCAAAACTAGTTTGCTCAAGGTCCTAGAACAAATAGATGCAGAGCTGAGACTGGAACCCATATCTGTCTAAATGTGCTTTCCCAGTTCTTTTAGGTTCCACACCCAATTTCAACATTGAGGGGACAGATATCTTCCCACCAAGCAATTCTCAGACACTAGCAGGGCATCCAAGAATTCAACTAAATTCTCACACTACCTGTCTGGATGTAGAATCAGATTCCACAAGTAAAGGGTTCAGTCCCACAAAACTGCCTTCCGCTTTAGACACCAGTGGCAAGTCCAGGTTGTTACTTGTACTTCTGATGCAATTGGCTATAAATCAGATGTTCCCACAGCATCCTCCTTGGGTTTGAACCTGTTTGCTCATTAGACTACCAATCAGTATAAAGGATATTGAAGGATACAAATCAACAGCCAGATGAAGAGACAGATGCATAGAACAAGGTTTCAAATGAAGGAGCTTCTGACCACGTGGAGTTTGGGGCCTGGCATGGTGGTTAATCAGAGAAGGCAATGGCACCCCACTCTAGTACTCTTGCTTGGAAAATCCCATGGATGGAGGAGCTTGGTGGGCTGTAGTCCATGGGGTAGCTAAGAGTCGGACATGACTGAGCAACTTCACTTTCACTTTTCACTTTCATGCATTGGAGAAGCAAATGGCAACCCACTCCAGTGTTCTTGCCTGGAGAATCCCAGGGATGGGGAAGCCTGGTGGGCTGCTGTCTATGGGGTTGCACAGAGTCAGACATGACTGAAGTGACTTAGCAGCAGCAGCAGCGTGGTGGTTAATGGAGGTGTTCTGATTCCTCAGCCTGGAAGCTCTCCAAATAACCTCCTTTTGGGTTTTTACAGAAATTTCATTACATAGGTATAATTGATAAATTCACAGGCCATTGGTAATTGACTCATTTAGATACCCCTCTGCCCACCCTGGAAATCAGAGGATAGGACTTAAAGTTCCACCCCTCTTTTCAAGGTTAGTTCTCCTGGCAACCAGCCCCCATCTGCAGATGCTTTCCAAAATTCTCCTCATTAACATAAATCCAGTTATGGTAGAAAGGCTTGTTATGAATAGAAAGACATCCGCCTCACCTTGATGGTTCTGAATCATTTTTAAGAACTGGGAATAAGAGGTAAAATATTATAACAGAAGTTATACCCGTGGCTCTATTGCCAGGAAATTCCAAGGGTTTTAGGAAATGTGAGCCAGGAACCATGGAAGAAGACCAACTACATATTTCTGAGTTTGATCATCTGAATGATAACATTTATTGTAAGTCACAATTTTGCACCAGCTGCTTCCCGTTGGATTTCTTGGTGCCATAGTGTAAGCAGGAAGTATCTCAGGTGCTGCCGAGTTTGGAATGAAAGGATATGAGAGGTGTTTGAGATGGCATGACTTGGCTTCTGAGCGTGTTCCAGAGAACCTCCCCTTTTATATTTTGTACCTTGCAGTTCTCTGAAATATATTATTTGACAATAAAGTTCTACAACTAAAGAACGCTTATCATAGACAGAATGTTTGTGTTCTCCCAAATCCATGTGTTGAAATTCATTGTTATCCCCATTGGATGGTACTAGAAGGTGAGTTTTGGAGGAAGTGGTTAGATCATGAGGGCAGAAGTCTCATAAATGGAATTAATGCCCTTAGGAAAGAGACTGGAGAAAACTCCTTTACCCCTTCCTCATGTGAAGTTATAGTCAGAAGATAGTTGTAAATGAGAACAAGGAGCTCACCAGATACCAAATCTGTTACAGTCATGACCTCAGACTTCCCAGCCTCCAGAATTATGAGAAATAGATCCTTAAAAATGCCCAGTTAATGGCATTTTTGATAGTAGCTCAAGTGAACTAAGACATCACATTAACTATATATGCTGCCTTTTAATTTTTATCCCTTTGAATAGATAGGCTCTCTTCAGTAACTTCATTTACTACCACATCACATGTTTCCCCTCCAATACTGATTTTGTATTTCATCAGTAGACAAATGGTTTAATGAAGATCCAATTGTTATTCATGGGAATTTTAGGCTCTCTGGCAGGACTGGGTTGTTATTTAGTCCAAACCAGAGCTATATCTTTGTATCAAACCAACAATTCTTGAGTTTCCAATCTTGTTTTTCCTCTTCTGGGGCCAATTGTTGGCTTTTTGTAGCCAGTTTTTCAGAGTTAACATTTGAGAAAATATCCCTTTGGATCATGAAAGAGGCTTGACTGCTGTAGTTTCCTTTAAGGGTAGCATTCCTTGCAGAAATGTCAGCAAGGTGATTGCCTTAACTTCCAGAGAGTCAAGTTTAGAATATCCAGGAATCTTAGTAATAGCTAAAGTGGCAAGTAAAAGTATTGTATCCAGTAATTCCTGAACATAAGGGCCATTTTAGATTTTATTTCCACTGACAGTAAGGAAGTCATGTTGCTTAAACAACATTCCAAAAGCATGAGCTACTCCAAAAGCATATCTACTACCAAGCATATCTATCTACTTGAACTTGGCTAAAATACAAGCCTATGTAAGATCATATATTCATCCTGTTGGGCCAAAGTAGCCATAAGTAACGGTGCTGCCTCAACAATATCAAAAGGAGTTGCAAAAGCATACTCAGCACAGTATTTCCATTGTCATCTTTTAAATAAGAACCGTCAGTGAACCAGGAGAAGTCAGCATTATTCAAAGAAATTTCCTTCAGATCATCATGAGGAGTTAGGAGACAATCCATCAGTGTTAAAGAGTTATGACAGAGTTTTGTCAGAGATGGAGGGGAGAAGAGTAGCTGAGTTAAGGTTATTAAAACAAGAGTTATATGAGGAGCAGTTTGCAAAAGGACTTCACAAGTGGTGAGGCAGCTGACTGAGAAGTGTTGACAGGGATGAGAATTCAGGAGAGCTTCTACGGAACAAGGTATAAAAATGGTTAAAGAGAATCCACAATAATTTTCCTGATGGCCTTAACCAAAATATCAGTAGCCATAGTGGCTCATTTGAAAAGACCCTGATGCTGGGGAAGATTGAGGGCAGGAGGAGAAGGGGACGACAGAGGAGGAGATGGTTGGATGGCATCACCGACTCAATGGACATGAGTTTGGGTGGACTCTGGGAGCTGATGGTGGCAGGGAGACCTGGTGTGCTGCGGTTGCAAAGAGCTGGGCATGACTGAGTGACTGAACTAATAGTGACTCCAAGGCAAGGGGGTCGGGGGTGGCTCCATGACACAGGATCTGCCTCTGACTGTAATATGCTAAGGGTCGGTGGTGGTGCCCACATCTGGAGTGAGCACCCAAGGATGTTCCCTTCGTTTTCATATACAAAAAGAGAACAGGGGATACGATCGTTTGAGGTGCCAAGGAAGAGTGAGTTCATCAAACTCTCCTTTAAGGCCTTAAAGTCTATGTTGTCTGGTTCTTCCTGTAAAATCAGATCAGGGTTGGTGTTTTTTAGTAAAACATATAGAGGTTTGGCCATTTGAATCCAATTTTGGCAATAATCAACCAGTCGGAGAAAACCTCACATTTGGCACTTAGTTTTGGGTTTTAGAAAACTTAAGACACCATGAAGCCTATGTGGATGTAGGTGCAGCTCTTGTTCTGATATCAGATGATCAATCTAAGTATCAAAACTGGGTTTGGGCAAAATGCAGTTTTTCTCTGTTGACCTTATGTCCCTTTAACACTAAAACATTAGCAAGTGGATGATACCATTTTCCTATAAGGACGCTTGAGAACAAAGAAGCAGATGATCTCCATACTGCAACAAAGCAGAAACCCTACGGAATTTTTGTATCATTCAGATCAGCCTTCGGGATTTATGAGAAATAAGGACTCTCAGGAAAATCCTGAGACATCACTGTCCAGGTAAATTGTTTTTCTCCCCAAGTGAAGGTCAGGTTTTAGCTGGTTTCATCATTTGGAATACTAAAGAATACACTGAATAAATCAATTATAATAAAGAATTTGCTTGCAGAGGACATGGATATTAGCAGTGAATCAGGGTTAGAAGTAATGGTGTCAAAGGATAACACTGTTGCTTATTGCTCAGAGGTTCTAGACAAGACTTACTCTTGGCCCTGAGGTTTTCTCATGAGTAAAACTGGGTGTCACAGGGACTAGTACCAGGGACAATGAAGCAGAATTAAACAACTTGGTGGAGTAGGAAGTCTCTGAGCTCCCCTCCTTCCAGGAGCATACCAAAATTACAATTTGCAGAGCAACTATTGAGCTATTTCAAATCCTGAAAGATGATGCTGTGAAAGTGCTGCCCTCAATATGCCAGCAAATTGGGAAAACTCAGCGGTGGCCACAGGACTAGAAAATGTCAGTTTTCATTCCAATCCCAAAGAAAGTCAGTACCAAAGAATGTTCAAACTATTGCACAATTGCACTCATCTCACATGCTAGCAAAGTAATGCTCAAAATTCTCCAAGCCAGGCTTCAGCAATACGTGAACTGTGAACTTCCTGATGTTCAAGCTGGTTTTAGAAAAGGCAGAGGAACCAGAGATCAAATTGCCAACATCTGCTGGATCATCGAAAAAGCAAGAGAGTTCCAGAAAAACATCTATTTCTGCTTTATGACTATGCCAAAGCCTTTGACTGTGTGGATCACAAAAACTGTGGAAAATTCTGAAAGAAATGGGAATACCAGACCACCTGACATGCCTCTTGAGAAACCTACATGCAGTTCAGGAAGCAACAGTTAGAATTCGACATGGAACAACAGACTGGTTCCAAATAGGAAAAGGAGTACATCAAGGCTGTATATTGTCACCCTGTTTATTTAACTTATATGCAGAGTACATCATGAGAAACGCTGGGCTGGAAGAAGCACAAGCTGGAATCAAGATTGCTGGGAGAAATATATCAATAACCTCAGATATGCAGATGACACCACCCTTATGGCAGAAAGTGAAGAGGAACTAAAAAGCCTCTTGATGAAAGTGAAAGAGGAGAGTGGAAAAGTTGGCTTAAAGCTCAACATTCAGAAAACGAAGATCATGGCATCTGGTCCCATCACTTCATGGGAAATAGGTGGGGAAACTGTGAAAACAGTGGCAGACTTTATTTTTTTGGGTTCCAAAATCACTGCAGATGGTGACTACAGCCATGAAATTAAAAGACGCTTACTCCTTGGAAGAAAAGTTATGACCAACCTAGATAGCATATTCAAAAGCAGAGACATTACTTTGCCAACTAAGGTCCGTCTAGTCAAGGCTATGGTTTTTCCAGTGGTCATGTATGGATGTGAGAGTTGGACTGTGAAGAAGGGTGAGCACCAAAGAATTGATGCTTTTGAAGTGTGGTGTTGGAGAAGACTGTTGAGAGTCCCTTGGACTGCAGCGAGATCCAACCAGTCCATTCTGAAGGAGATCAACCCTGGGATTTCTTTGGAGGGAATGATGCTAAAGCTGAAACTCCAGTACTTTGGCCACCTCATGCGAAGAGTTGACTCATTAGAAAAGACTCTGATGCTGGGAGGGATTGGGGGCAGGCGGAGAAGGGGACAACAGAGGATGAGATGGCTGGATGGCATCACTGACTCGATGGACGTGAGTCTGTGTGAACTCCGAGAATTGGTGATGGACAGGGAGGCCTGGCGTGCTGCAATTCATGGGGTCGCAAAGAGTCGGACATGACTGAGCGACTGAACTGAACTGAACTGAACAGAGCAACTATTGATGAGAATGACCTGGGTATTTCCCTGGTAGCCCAGTGGTTAAAACTTCACCTTCCAATGCAAGGAGTGCGGGTTTGATCCCTGGTTGGGGCACTGAGGTCCCATGTGCCTTGTGGCCAATAACCTAAAACATTAAAAAGAAGCAATATTGTACAAATTTAATAAAGACTTTAAAAATGGTCCACATCACAAAAAATCTTTTTAAAAAAATGACTTGAAGACTAGCAGCAAAGATTTTCCACAGCTAGAGATACAAAGAAGAAATCACACAAGTAAGAGGGGCAGACAGTACAGTCAAGACACAAACCTGTTCCTAAGAGGAAGGAAAATCCTAAACCCAACTACTCAGGAATGGAAAACTGGAAATTCAGGGAGGCTGAGAGACCTGCTCAGGGCTATCTTCCAAGCCAGCAGCATTGTTCAGAAAGCCCCAGCAGCCTCATCATTCCTTTCCCATGCTCTAGGATACAAAGTATGACTCCATGGTTAAGTACACAATTACACTCATAGAAAAACACCATAGAAGCATAGCTCAATATTGCCCTAAAAACAATGACACTGAAATTCACTTAGGAAGTGTATTGTATTTCTTGAAGGGAACAGTCTTTGTTATCAGAGGCTTGTCACTTTCCTCTAATAGTCGAGTCCCTAATACATTTTCAAGTAGAATTTCTTTTAAAGAAGCCTTGTGCACAGCAGCTTTATTGCTTGGAAGCTCAATTTGTTCCAGGGATAAACCTCTGAGTAAAACAAATGGTATGTTCTGTGCAAAACCTCACAGCTCTAGTTTTCCTTCCAGCTTATGGCAAAAGAAAAATAAGCAGAAAGATAATATAGTTAAAATGGATTGGAAATCTCAACATTCAATGTCATTTACTACTAGCAATGGGATGAAAAAGTTAAGTTTCTCAGTCATGTCCAACTCTTTGCAACCCCCATCGACTGTAGCCTACCAGGCTTCTCTGTACCTGGGATTTTCCAGGCAAGAATACTGGAATGGGTTGCCATTTCCTTCTCCATGGGATGTTCTCGACCTAGGGATTGAACCCAGGTCTCCCACATTGCAGGCAGATGCTTTACCCTTTGAGACACAAGGGAAGCAATGGGATGAAATACACCTAAAAACATATTAAGAAGGATTAATTAAATTGAGGGGTGAGATGGTAGGAAGATATGAAGGAAGACAGTAGAAAAGAAAGAAGGAAGGAAAAAGAAACTGTTTTTATGTAACTACATCAAAAGACTAAGCACCTTGACCTATATTACTATAGTCCATGGGAAGCTTTGAAATCACAGAAGTATTACTATACCTTTCACTATCTAGTGTCTTTCAGGTACTCAGAGCTTTAAATGTATTAGCCTTAATCTTCACAACAACGTTGTAAGTTAATTATTATTATCTCCATTTTATAGATAAGAATGCTAAAATTCAAACAGGCCAAGTGACTTTCCTACAGCCACACAGCTGGCAAGTGTTGGAGATGAGAGTCAGTCCTTTTGTCTATTTTGCACCAGAGCCCAAAGCTTTTTTCCTTATGCCATGCAGCCTCTGGAAATTGCTCTAAATATGAATACATCTGCTAAAATCAGCCACAGGAACTTGTCTTGTGTGTACTACCTCAAAATACACAAACAAATTACTCACATCCCATCTCCAGGAGATGTCTCTTTCCAGGTTGCTTTTGTGTATTCACCACCTTTATCTCTTATGAACATCCCTTATGTGGGCTACCATTAGGAAATATAACACAGAAGCTTAAATTTAACTATCACTTTCAATGCCAGACAGGGAGCTACTTTCCCTTAGATAGCAGATATGTTGATGTCAGTCATTACCAGGAAAGATAAGAAGGAGGGCAGACACCTTGCAAAAATGTTGGGACACCATAAGAGATATTCAACCAGGTAGAAAGTGGTAGCAGCTTCTAATCCCAATCACTTTCATTTGCAGCATGTGTAAATTTTGACCTGCAACCTATGAGATTATTTGGGGTAGTGAAAATAAGATCACCCTCATAAACCATGGATTTGCTACCCAGAGTGCATTCTCTAAACTGGCATTACATGAGTGAAAAAAATATTTCTTTGGCAAACTATTTCTGTCCTACTGCCATAGTCAGAGGAGAAGGAAATGGCAACCCACCCAAGTGTTCTTTCTTGGAGAATCCCAGGGACAGTGGAGCCTGGTGGGCTGCCGTCTCAGGGGTTGCAGAGTTAGACACGACTGAAGCGACTTAGCAGCAGCAGCCATAGTCATAATTGCATTTTTCCTTTTTATCACATGTGCGCTTTTTAAAAACTTGACCTATTTCTGGCATGCTTTTTATAAACGGAAAGAAAACTCAAGTTGATACAACAGTAGCATCTGATTTTTCAGAATAAATAGTTTATACTTATTAGTTTGATATTTTCTCCTTATCATTCTTTTCATTATAAGTAAGAGAAGCCCTTTAGGGAATCCTGATTTAAATATTAGATCAATATATTTTGAATCACATTTCTAAAATTAAATTTTCATTCCTGAAGCAAGTTATCCATTGGAGTTGCTAAGGCAAATTCAGCCATTTCTGAGCTAGAAGTAAAAAACAGAGAATTATGTCTAAATAGTTTAATTAGTCAAATATTGATAAGATTCAGTAAAAAAAAAAAGTGAAGCCTGTATTCATGGTTTTAGTTTTTTTCAAGGAGAATTGAGTTATTTTATATTTTCCCCAGATAAATTTTCAAACTCTACTGCAAGTGAACATATGAGTTAATATGTAGCCTTTAGAATTTGTCTAATTGTTGTTATTTTTCAAACCAAAATGAACGTTGTCTGAGGGAAGAAATAAGGCAGAGCTATAAATAATGATATTTTAGAATCTTCCCTCTCAATGATGTAAGAAAAATAAAATCTTGGTATATACACAGAAACGCATGCACACACACTTATGCACACTCCCAATTTTTTAAAAAAAATGAAAAGCAACTCAATTGCCTTTTAAATTTACCAACAAAAAAAAACTCAGTGATTAAAAATAATAAGAAAGAAAATAAGAGTATCTGATCACTTAAGCCCTCAGTGTTCAAAGAATTTTCTTGTCTTTTAATAAAACTCTAGGCTATTTGCTATCGTAGAGAGAGACTAGAAGTGTCTAGCTTATTGAAGTCCTGAATAACATGAGTCCTGAATTGTGTATTTAGAAAGAAAATAGCTCAGCATAAACTTTGCAATATAAAGAACTCAAATGTCAAGTTCCAATTAGGAAAACACAAAAAATTTAACAAATTGTGTGTGGGAATATTGTCTCTTTGAAACCTCGAGATTCTTTTTGTGTATATGGAGTTAATCATTATATTTGGACCACTTTTATTGACTTTATCTGATAAATTTCATTAATATTAGTAAGATTTTATCAGCAAAAAGTTTTAATAATGCCGTTTTTAAATATGAATAAGCAATAAAAATTCAACAAGAATTTTTATATCCACTTTGATTGGAACCAACTAGAACTCGGGTGTTTAATAAACATTATTTTTGTTTAGTCTTTAGATAAATTCCCTAAGGTAGTTGTCAACTTCACCTTACAAATAAGAAGACTAGACATACAGAAGTTAAGTAACTAGCTAAAGTCTCACGATTTGTGAATCAACCTCCAGATTAATTTCAAACCCTGTGCTTTTGCCACAAGTTGTCTACCCTGTGAACAGAATGCTTATTTTCTACCACTGCCAACTATTTTCGTGTTAATTTTAGGTCATGTTGTATCTGCTTATAGTCTCTTCCCTACTTAGATCAGTCACGAGAGAGGAGGGTTTGTTGCAGTAGCAATTTTAACTCTGAAATGTCCATGACTTAACATAACCAAGGTTTATTTTTCAATCACCCACATGCGCTCTTGGGTTGGTGGCATGATCTCTGCTCCACGTGTCACTAAAAGTCTTGGGGGTAATGGAGACTCTGCTACATGTAATCTCACACATGCCAGATAAGATGGAGAGGAGGTGGGGCACAGCACACAGGCTTCCCAGTACCTTCACCTGGAATGACTTAGGTCACTTCCACTCATATTTCATTGCCTAGGGCTAGTCCTAGGGCGCCACTGAAATGCAAGATTTGGGGGAAATCCAGCTTTTCTGATGCAGGGAAAACAAGAAAAACTGTTTATTGTTGCATGCGAGTAATGTCTACTGTAACCTGCTCTGATTAGCATTATGGATTCCTTTGGGTATTCATTAATATAATGAAAAAAATTCCTCCCAAATAAAGGAAAAGCATACAGACAATATGGCAAATTATAGAATATGAAAGGAGCAGTAAAGCAATAAGCACAAAAACCAACAAATAAGCAAAATGAATGGAACAGATGAGGGCAATAAAACAAACATAATTGTGTAAAAATATTGATTATAAAGTAGCATCAAACCAGGATTCAATATTTTAAAAATGATATCAGTTCAGTTAAAGAAAAAGAAAGCTACAAGCCATGCTGTGTGAATGAGTCACACTTAAATCTAGTTAAAGTATGAGTAATTCTGTATGAGTCAGATATAGACAAAAAGATAGAGGGAGATAAAATCAAAGATGTACACAGGGCAGCATGTATTGTCTTAGATTCACCACAAGATATGAAAGAATTAAAATCAGTTAAACATTGAACACAAGTAACTAGGAAAGATTATCAATATATATGTGAGGGAAACAGAGGAATGATTTGATAAGATATTAATGAATTTTGGAGTAAGAGGGAAAGTGGAATCAATCACGAATTCCCCAAATGTAGTTATTGGAAATAGCAGCAGTAGCAACTGCAAGCATGAGAATGAATCTGATGATCCAATTAAAGAAAAAGCAAACCCCATACATACTCCCAGTTCATAAGAAGAAAATTGTCATGAAACATTTCAAGAAAATTAAAGAGAATTAGGAAATCATACTTCTCCCATACTTTTCTCAGCTAAGGAATAATATCTGAAGTCCAGGATGAAGTGGCATTGTTGGTAAGATTCAAATTATGTAATATGACCCAAGAAGAGAACATGTTGTTTTTGTTGTTATTTAGTCACTAAGCCGTGTTGGACTCCTTGCAACCCCATGGACTTTAGCCTGCCAGGCTCCTCTGTCCATGGGATTTCCCAAGCAAGAATCCTGGAGTGAGTTGCTTTCCTTCTCCAGGGGATTTTCCTGACCTAGGGAATGAACCATCTCCTGCATTGGCAGGTGGATTCTTTACCACTTAGCCACCAGGGAAGTCCAAGAAGAGAACAGAGCTAATGTCTAATAATTGTAAAGGAAATTGAAAAAGTTTTCAAGAGATATCCTTAATATATGATATCTAGATAATTTCAGCATGAAATCTTTCAAAACACCAATAGAAATAGAGACATCCTCTTATTTAAACTGTGCTTGATCTCAAAAAAGAAGGAAATCTTTCTTTTTTTTCACAATTTCTAGAAATATATTTATAACTAAGTAAATACCATAGCTAAAATCTAAAAGAGAATCCAAATACCATAGAATTTGTTGTTAATATGATAACATGTGACTTTATAATTAGAACTGACAAATGTTTTTTATCTGAATCAGGATTTGCTGAACCAGTTGGTAAGTTTTCCTTTTCCTCAACTGTTATGTCTTTTAAATACTAGCCTGAAAGTTATCCCTATAGTTTTTTACTGATGTAATTAACATACAACATTCTATTAGTTTCAAGTGTATAGCATAATGATTCAATATTCATAAATATCATGAAACAAACACAATAAGTCTAGTTAACATCCATTACCATACATAGTTACATTTGCTTCTTGTGTTGAAAGGTTTTAAGATCTACTCTCCTAGCAACTTTCAAATATACAATATATTATTATTAACTGTAGTCACCATGCTGGACATGACTATATAAAGGGTGCACAAAGGAATGAGCTCCTCTTTAATGAAGACTCTCAAGCATACATTTCCTAGTGGGCAGGAATTTTATGGACCCACTGCAGGTGGGTAAATAGACTATGGTCCACTTCACCTAAAAGCTAAAGATTAAGCAAAAAGACACATGTTCGCCCACGTTCAGAGAGCATTATCTACAGCAGCCAAAACATGGAAGCTATGCATAAGTGCTCAGCAACAGGTGAGAGAATAAAGAAGATATAGCACATATGTACAGTGGAGTATTACTCAGTTATTTCAAAAAGAGTGAAATTCTGCATTTGCAACAACACGGATGGACATAGAGAGTATTATGTTTAGTGAAATAAGTCAGACAGGAGAAGACAAATATTCTATGTTATCACTCATATGTGGAACCTAAAATATAAAGCAAATGATCAACTATAACAACGCTGAAAAAGACTCACAGATACAGAGAGTGGTAACCACTCACAAACCCGTGGTTATCAGTAGGGAGAAGAAACAGGGAAGAGGTTAGATAGAGGTATGAGATTAAAAGACACAAACTATTATGTATAAAATATATAAGCTACAATGATAAAGAAGGAAATCTTTCAAATTATTTTGCACATTGAGAATTACACACACGTTGGAATCTGACAAAGATAGCATAGAGTTTAAAAAATTGCCTATGGATATCAATGTAGAAATATGACAAAACTCTCCAAATTGTTAATACTATATAATGGTATATTTAAAATTTTTGTTCCTGATAAGGAGGAAAAAAAACCTGTAATTATCCTTAGAATGAAGGAATAGTATGACATCAGAAATCTGTTGATATTATTGGTTGTATTAAGTTTCAAGGGAAATCATATGATCCTATCAATAGTCACTAAAAATTATTTGCTAAAACTCAATACCTATTCTTTTTAAAAGCCATGAACAAAGTAGAACTAGAATACTTTCTTATATACTTAAACTACATTATATTTTTATGGATGTGAGAGTTGGACTATAAAGAAAGCTGAGTGTCAAAGAATTGATGCTTTTGAACTATGGTGTTGGAGAAAACTCTTGAGAGTCCCTTGGACTGCAAGAAGATTGAACCAGTCCATCCTAAAGGAAATCAGTCCTGAGTATTCATTGGAAGGACTGATGCTAAAGCTGAAACTCCAATATTTTGGCCACGGGATGTGAAGAGCTGACTGATTGAAAATGATCCTGAAGCTAGGAAAGATTGAAGGCACTAGGAGAAGCAGATGACAGAGGATGAGAGATGGTTGGATGGCATCACCGACTCAATAGACATGAGTTTGAGTAAACCCCGGGATTTGGTGATGGACAGGGAGGCCTGGCGTGCTGCAGTCCATGGAGTTGCAAAGAGTCAGACATGACTGAGCAACTGAACTGAACTGAACGTTGTATTTTATAGCTTCCCTGGTGGCTCAGACTGTAAAGAATCTGCCTGCAATGCAGGACACCAGGGTTTGATACCTGGGTCAGAAAGATCCCCTGGAGAAGGGAATAGCAACCCACTCTGGTATTCTTGCCTGGAGAATCCCATGGATAGAGAGGAGCCTGGAGAGCTATACCCCATAGGATCACAAAGAGTTGGACACGACTGAGCAACTAACATTTACACATTTTTTTTAAAAGATCCTTTATATGAGTATCATTATAATTTGTAATAAGTATCTCACAGTTCACAAAATGCTTCATGGTAAACTACAAAAGTAGTCTCTTAATTTTATGCTTTATACAAAGCATAATTTTATTATAAAGTATGTGATGCTTTATACTCAGAAATTAAAAATAGAAAGATGCTTGTTGCCATCTGTCTTATCTGATATTGTCATAAAATGCTGAAGAAGTTTCAGAAGGAAACAAAATGTGTGTGGAATAGGAAAAAGATAAAAATGAATGGATGTCTGTAAATGGTATCATTTCTAGAAATGTCAAAAATTAACTAAGAAACCAATGTTTTTGAGTGCTCGGTAAGGTAAGTTGCCAAATAATCTAAATAAGCTAAATAAATTGCACACATATCTAAAAGTGTCCTAATAATAACCAGCTAGAAAGAAATTGAAGGAAAAAAGATATCATCTATAATAACAAAAAGATACATTTCCAAGGAGAAAAACTTTATAATCTACAAGTTTTTATTAAGAGATATAAAAGAAGATTTGAATAAAAACAGGTATCTTTTATTCTTCATTTGGGCTTCTTAAATTTGAAAGATGTTGACTCCACTAAATTAATGTAAACATTCAATGCAATCCAACCAAGATGCTTGAAAATTTATTAAATGGTTCTAACTGCTGCTTCCTCACTTGCATACAGATTTCTCAAGAGGCAGGTCAGGTGGTCTGGTATTCCCATCTCTCTCAGAATTTTCCACAGTTTATTGTGAGCCACACAGTCAAAGGCTTTGGCATAGTCAATAAAGCAGAAACAGATGTTTTTTCTGGAACTCTCTTGCTTTTTCCATGATCCAGCGGATGTTGGCAATTTGATCTCTGGTTTCTCTGCCTTTTCTAAAACCAGCTTGAACATCAGGAAGTTCACGGTACACATATTGCTGAAGCCTGGCTTGGAGAATTTTGAGCATTACTTTACTAGCATGTGAGATGAGTGCAATTGTGTGGTAGTTTGAGCATTCTTTGGCCTCTTGAGAAATCTGTATGCAGGTCAGGAAGCAGCAGTTAGAACTGGACATGGAACAACAGACTGGTTCCAAATAGGAAAAGCAGTACGTCAAGGCTGTATATTGTCACCCTGCTTATTTAACTTATATGCAGAGTACATCATGAGAAACGCTGGGCTGGAAGAAGCACAAGCTGGACTCAAGATTGCTGGGAGAAATATCAATCACCTCAGATATGCAGATGACACCACCCTTATGGCAGAAAGTGGAGAGGAATTAAAAAGCCTCTTGATGAAAGTGAAAGAGGAGAGTGAAAAAGTTGGCTTAAAGCTCAACATTCAGAAAACGAAGATCATGGCATCCAGTCCCATCACTTCATAGGAAATAGATGGGGATACAGTGGAAACAGTGGCAGACTTTATTTTGGGGGGCTCCAAAACCACTGTACATGGTGATTGCAGCCATAAAATTAAAAGACACTTACTCCTTGGAAGAAGAGTTATGACCAACCTAGACAGCATATTCAAAAGCAGAGACATTACTTTGCTGACTAAGATCCGTCTAGTCAAGGCTGTGGTTTTTCCTGTGGTCATGTATGGATGTGAGAGTTGGACTGTGAAGAAGGCTGAACGCTGAAGAATTGTTGCTTTTGAACTGTGGTGTTGGAGAAGACTCTTGAGAGTCCCTTGGACTCCAAGGAGATCCAACCAGTCCATTCTGAAGGAGATCAGCCCTGGGATTTCTTTGGAAGGAATGAAGCTGAAGCTGAAACTCCAGTACTTTGGCCACCTCATGTGAAGAGGTGACTCATTGGAAAAGACTCTGATGCTGGGAGGGATTGGGGGCAGGAGGAGAAGGGGACAACAGAGGATGAGATGGCTGGATGGCATCGCTGACTCGATGGACGCGAGTCTGAGTGAACTCCGGGAGTTGGTGATGGACAGGGAGGCCTGGCGTGCTGCAGTTCATGGGGTCGCAAAGAGTCGGACACGACTGAGTGACTGAACTGAACTGAAATTTCATCTGGAAAAACAATCATGAGGAAATTTTACAACATTATAGTAACATGCTATGTTGTAAAAGGCAATGTGATAGTGGCCAAAAATGAGAAAAGCAATAGAAAGGACCAGAAGTAAAAGATAATTTTATTATAAAGCATGTGATACAATAGTATTTCAAATAAATGCAGATAGATTACTTAATAAAGAGCCTTGAGATAACTCGTTAGCCTAATAGAAAATAAAAGTCTCTAATAGCATATACCCAAAGCCTATTGACTTGGCTTCCTGAGTTTCTTCCCAATTCTTCTTTTTCTCCCTTATTTACTGCCAGTATGCAAGTGAAGGCACCACCCCCTCTCTCTTGAACTGCTATGGTCATCTTTGGACAATTCTCCCCAGTTCTACTTTATATTTAAATAAACATCAAAATGAACTAAGAGTTTAAAAAGGTGAACATTCAGATTAAGAAATTTATATGAGTAAGAATTTTAAGGAAAATTTTCTGAGATGTATTATTCATTGCTTAATTTTGTTTATTAATATAAGGGCAACATTTTAATAATATCTCACCTATCACATGATTTCAGATCTAGAATGAAAAATTGGAATGTAATATAGAAAGGCTTCTCTGTTAAAATACACCTCTTTATTATTCTCTGATTTCACAATCAGAAGTAGCTTTATTGTGAATAATATATAATAGTAGATGATACAGACTTATTGATCTTGTTTTGAAGTAACTTTTATGATATTCTGGGAAGTAGAGGGGTTTTGGTAATAATGACTTTTATATAGGTTTTCATTAAAATGTTTAACATTTTCTAGGAAAGGATTTAGATCTTAAAACTCACAAAGTGTGGCCCTCTGACCAGCTGTATCATCATTTCCTGGGGGCTTATATCCCAGGCTTATGGGCTTATATCCCATCATTTCCAGGGGGCAGAATCCCAAGCAACACCCCAGATCTACTGAATCAGAGTTTGCATTTTGGCAAAATTTTAATGACATTCTTGAGAATGTTAATATTTAAGAAGTAAATGCTAATGTAACCTAAAATTAATGTAAGGTTATTTTGGGGGATAATCTCAGCTCAATCTGTGATTTGAAATTTATTTTCCACAGCACATAAAGTCAAAGGGGACAGTCAACTCAGCCATCCTTCTGTGTCTTTTCTTCTCTACTCCTCCCTCAAACGTAGAAACTAATATTTATCATAAAAGAGAGTTGAATTGACAGAGAAAATTTCCCCTCTTTTTCTATCAAATCAAGTTTTATCAAGCATCAGCTGTAATCACTCAAAATACAAAAGACTACTCTCATGAGAAGCAGTATATTTTTCTTCTTTCTAGAATAAACTATGTTTTGCTTTTAATCATTTCAAGCTATTTCATCGCTAACTCTGGACTATGTTTTTCTACTGCTAAGAGCACTATTTTTTTTTTAAGTTTACAATGAAACACATTGTGCAAGCATGAAAATATTGCAACACTTTGTTTCAGTATATTTCTCTGTTACTCCCTATTATATCTATAATTTCTATTAACAACTATAATTTCTGTTAACAAATGACCTTGAAAGTAGTACAAATTAGAATTATATGTTCCAAATTCTGAGAATATGTTTCTAAACATGTCTATTATATATATATAATTTTATTTCTCTCCCAGAGGAGACATTTTCTTCATCTCATTTTATCCCTTCAGTCAAAGTAAACTTGGACAACAATTATGGGTATGATTTTGAAGGATAAGCATTTTCTAATCTTTCTACTATTGTCACAGCAGAAAATTAGTTATCAGTAACTGCAATAAAAAGACGCTTACTCCTTGGAAGTAAAGTTATGACCAACCTAGATAGCATATTCAAAAGCAGAGATATTATTTTGCCAACAAAGTTCCGTCTAGTCAAAGGTATGGTTTTTCCTGGGGTCGTGTATGGATGCGAGAGTTGGACTGTGAAGAAAGTTAAGCACTGAAGAATTGATGGTTTTGAACTGTGGTGTAGGAGAAGACTCTTGAGAGTCCCTTGGACTGCAAGGAGATCCAACCAGTCCGTTCTAAAGGAGATCAGTCCTGAGTGTTCTTTGGAAGGACTGATGCTAAAGCTGAAACTCCAGTACTTTGGCTACCTCATGCGAAGAGTTGACTCATTGGAAAAGACTCTGATGCTGGGAGGGATTGGGGGCAGGAGGAGAAGGGGACGACAGAGGATGAGATGGCTGGATGGCATCACCGACTCGATGGACATGAGTTTGAGTGAACTCCAGGATTTGGTGATGGACAGGGAGGCCTGGTGTGCTGCAATTCATGGGGTCGCAAAGAGTCGGACATGACTGAGCGACTGAAGTGAACTGAACATGTATTTCATTTAAAAGCAAATGATCTACTCAAAAAAATAAATCTTGGCCATATGTTGATAGCCTGAAAAAAATGTCATAAGCAAAAATGTATCGTGAAAATAAAACGTTTACAAAATTGTCCAAGTTGTAATTATTTTAGGGATTTGGTAAAAGGTAAACATAAGATGCATATATGTTGTTCTGGACCTCAAAGTACACAATGGTTTTTACTTCTGAAAATAAAAATCTCTTTTCAATTACCAGAGAGTTTTCTCAGTGTGTTTTCTTAGACTATGAAAGAGGGAAGAATATATTTCTGTTCCAAAGAGAAACTTTAGATTGAATTATTCCTGGAAGAGAGACATAGGGCCTTTATGGAGTCAGGGAGGGAGGTGGTATTACAGACTCCAGCCACAGTGTGGGAGTCCCAGGTGAGCTCAGGGAAGGAAAAGACATCACATGTAGGCAGTCAATGCTTTCAGGCCACATGAAGAGCAGGACTCCCACAGTTATGCTTTGCCTACATTTACTCATTCATTCTTTCAACACCTGTGTATTGAACACCTGCACAATTTCAGGTGCTAGTGTAGGCATTCAAAACAAAGCACAGAGCAAGATATACTCCCCTCAAGATGCTGTCACAGTAGTAGAAGACTACGAAAACAAATTAATTGGCAATCACAAAATATACAGAATATTAAATAAAGAGTATTATGAGACAAAAAGTAAAGCAGAAGAGTTGCGTAGATAGTATTAGGAGAGATCGTTCTAAGTATGGTGTCTGTCACACTTCAAATATCAGTTTGACACAGTCTCAAGAGTTTCTCTCTATTTTGTTATAGGATGCTGACAAAATGAGAGACATAGAGAACCTGTGTTTCAAGACTAAGTTCTTTTTCAATTTTTTTGTTCGTTTATCCGTCATTGAGCTTTAAATAAATATATATATATACACATATGTACATATGCTGCCGCTGCTGCTGCTGCTAAGTCGCTTCAGTTGTGTCGGACTCTGTGCGACCCCATGGACAGCAGCCCACCAGGCTCCCCCGTCCCTGGGATTCTCCAGGCAAGAACACTGGAGTGGGTTGCCATTTCCTTCTCCAATGCATGAAAGTGAAAAGTGAAAGTGAAGTTGCCCAGTTGTGTCCGACCCTTAGCGACCCCATGGACTGCAGCCCACCAGGTTCCTCCGTCCATGGGATTTTCCAGGCAAGAGTACTGGAGTGGGGTATATGTACATATAAATGTATATATATAAATGGTGACCCACTCCAGTATTTTTGCCTGGAGAATCCCAAGGACAGAGGAGCCTGGCAAGCTACAGCCCATGAGGTCACAGGAGTCAGACCACGACTTAGTGACTAAACCACCACCATATATATGTATATTCTTGATTGTATGATGCCTGTCCTCAGAACGCTTGAAGGGCTTACTATCTTTCTTAATGTAAACTCCAAAACTCTTAACATGGGCTACAAGATCACTACCTGGTCTGGTCTGATACTCTCTGCACCATCCCCTACTAGTCTGCTTTTTGCTCAGCTCCAAGCACCATGGCCTCTGGGCTACTCCTGAGACACACAAACTCTTATCTAAGGGCTTTTGCAGGACTGCTCCCTCTACCTTGGCATTTCATCCTCCAAATATCTAAATGCCTTGTTTTCTTACTTAGTTTTGATCTGTAATAATTAATTTAAAACCTTCTCAAATAAATATTAAGAAACCTCAACTGAAATAGAGTTGGGAGACCAGAAGGGGGAGCTCTCACACCCTACAATGATAGCAGAGCACATTGCCAGGCATGAGCTCACCCACAATTCAGCCAATGAAAAGTCACCGTACATACTTTGAACTCTTAATTCTGACCATGGACTCTTCATTTACTATAGCTTTCCCAACTTCCCTTTCCTGTCTGTAAAATAGTTTTCTCCTTGTCATGTGGGATTTGCTCATGGCTCACCATGGCAACAGACCCCAAATTGCAATTCTTTCCTGATCCCAAATAAACCCATTGTTGCTGGAAAAATAAAAGGCAATCTGTTTGTTTAAGGTCAACAAGTCTTTCTTCAATATGACATCTTCAGAGAAGTCTTCCTTAAACCCCCCTAACTAAAAAGAAAAGGAAACACTTACCCTTCCAATCTATTCTCTTGCTCATGCTTAGTCATGTCCGACTCTTTGCAACCCCATGGACTATAACCAGGCCCCTCTCTCCATGGGTTTCTCCAGGCAAGAGTACTGGAGTGGGTTGCCAATTTTTCTTCCAGGAGATCTTCCCTACCTAGGGGTTGAACTTGTCTCTCCTCATGCATTGCAGGCAGATTCTTTACCCCCGAGGCACTGGGGAAGCCCCAATCTATTATCTTACTGGATCTCAATTTTATTAACAAATAGAGGCTAAGTATTCTCATCTGTAGATGGATGGTCCAGGTAGGACCTCTGCGTGTAGGTGGCACTTAGGTTGAGAAGCAATAACAAGCATAGATTCAGTCAAGTGAAAATTAGGAAGAATGCCTTCTAGGCAAATTGATATAAAAGTCTAAAACTTGAGAAGTTTGGAATATTTAAAGCACTTATGTGGCTGGAGCAAGGAGGATGAAGGGGAACAAGTTTTTAGATGAGGTTATGTGATATTGTGCTGTATAAGACTGACCAAAATAATTTTTCTCAAATGTTTTTGTTCTCTGTCCACAGTTTCTGGCTCATAGCTCCTCAAATCCTTGAAATTTTCTGAGTGATTAAGAGTAACGAGAGTATCTTTTGCTAGAATATTTCGTCTCATCCACAGTTCCTGAAATCTGTCTCAGAGCTATAAAGGTAAAATGGGTGTCTTGTGACTCATAACAAGCCCCTGTTTACCACAACTGGGTTTATGCTAGTTAATGAGATGAATTTTGGAAAGCACCTAAGGATAGGTGACTTCCCATGGTTGCCAGGGAAACCAACCACAAAGACAAGAATGAAACTTGCAATCTGAACCTCTGATTTCCTGGGATAGGAGGGGAGCTGAAGGATGCATCGATTGCCAATGGCCGAAGATCTAATCAACCATGCCGATGTTATGAGGGGGCTTCCCGATGGCTCAGTGGGTAAAGAATTCACCTGGGTCAGGAAAATCCCCTGGAGGAGGAAATGGCTACCCACTCCAATATGCTTGCCTGGAAAATCCCATGGACAGAAGAACCTGGGGAGCTACGGGTCATAGGGACGCAAACAGCTGGACACGACTGAGTGACTTAGTATGCATGCACGCACATGCCTATGTAGTGAAGTCGTCA
This sequence comes from Oryx dammah, assembly GCF_014754425.2. Lineage (NCBI taxonomy): Eukaryota > Metazoa > Chordata > Mammalia > Artiodactyla > Bovidae > Oryx > Oryx dammah. Next base: position 42,585,191 of record NW_024070212.1, read on the forward strand.
TAAAAGCCCAAAGGACTGGGTTCAGGGAGCTTCTGGACTGGTGAAAACATGGAGGTGCTGAGAAAATGGCCCTCCTGGAGAGGACATGCAAGCTCCATGCCCTTTCCTTATACTTTGCCCTGTGCATCTCTTTCATCTGACTGTTCCTGAGTTATATCTTTTTAAATAAGCTGGTGATCTAATAGGTCAATGTTTCCTCTGTTGTATAAAAGCCACTCTAGCAAATTAGCTGAACCCAAGATGGGGGTCTTGGGAACATCTGATTTATAGCCAGTTGGTCAGAAGTACCAGGAACAGTCAAGACTTGCAACTGGCATCCAAAGTCAGAGGCAGTCGTGTAAGACTGTGCCCTTAACCTGTGGAAGCTGATGCATCTCCAAATAGTGTCAGAATTTAGTTCCATTTAGTTAAATTCTTGGACACCCTGCTGGTGCTGTGCGAAAACACCTGCTACACACACACACATGCACACACCTTGAAACTGGTTCCAGGAACCCAATTTAGGTTAGAAAATGGGCAAGACCCAGATCAAGTAAGAATTTTGGTTTACAGTAGATATTAGGTGCTACTGTAAATCTGATAGGAAGACATCATAGAAGTTTAAGCAGGACAGTAGCACTTCAAAAGGATGACTTTGTCACCATGTAGTGCCCTTTACAGAGACGACATAACTGTAGTGATTGTTATAAATGAATACTCCCAGGTGCCCTGAAGACATCTGAGGGCCCTGATGTAGTCTGTGTCATCAGGTAAAATTTCTGTGCTCAAGTGTGACTTGAATGAAGAGAATCTGAATAAAGAGCAAGAAGAGAAGACGAGGGTAAGGGCGGAGAGAAGGTCATTGCACGCAGAGAAACACGTGTGAAGCCCCTGAACTGGTGCGCTTGCGGCTTGAGAGAAGACCATCATGAGGTCTGCGGGGCACAAACAGCTCACTAAAGAAGGAGAGACAGGTAGAGGTCAGTCTAACAGGGGCTTACAAACCATGTTAAGAGCAATGGAAATCAATGAAGAATTCTAAATAGGGAATGTCACGATCAGATTCTCATGTCCTAAAGATCCTTCTGGCACTTAAGTATACAATAGGCTTGGGTGAAAAAGTCTACAAACAATAAATTCTGGAGAGGGTGTGGAGAAAAGGGAACCCTCTTACACTGTTGGTGGGAATGCAAACTAGTACAGCCACTATGGAGAACAGTGTGGAGATTCCTTAAAAAACTGGAAATAGAACTGCCTTATGACCCAGCAATCCCACTGCTGGGCATAGATACCGAGGAAACCAGAATTGAAAGAGACACATGTACCTCAATCTTCATCACAGCACTGTTTATAATAGCCAGGACATGGAAGCAACCTAGATGTCCATCAGCAGATGAACGGCTAAGAAAGCTGTGGTACATATACACATGGAGTATTACTCAGCGATTAAAAAGAATACATTTGAATCAGTTCTAATGAGGTGGATGAAACTGGAGCCTATTATACAGAGTGAAGTAAGCCAAAAAGAAAAACACCAATATAGTATACTAACACATATATATGGAATTTAGAAAGACGGTAACCATAACTCTGTATGCGAGACAGCAAAAGAGACACAGATGTATAGAACAGTCTTTTGGACTCTGGGAGAAGGAGAGGGTGGGATGATTTGGGAGAATGGCACTGAAACATGTACATCACCATATGTGAAACAGAACACCAGTCCAGGTTCAATGCATGAGACAGGGTGCTCAGGGCTGGTGCACTGGGATGACCCAGAGGGATGGGATGGGGAGGGAGCTGGGAGGGGGCTTAGGATGGGGAACACGTGTAACACCCGTAGCTGATTCATGTCAATATATGGCAAAACCCACTACAATATTGTAAAGTAATTAGCCTCCAATTAAAATAAATAAATTAAAAAAGAAAAAAACAATAGGCTTGGGTGAGAGAGAATAGGGCAACTGTAGTATGGGTGTTGGAGGTTCTTAAAGGGTGTCCCAGGTGGCACTAGTGGTAAAGACCCCGCCTGCCAATGCAGCAGACATGAGAGATGTGGGTTTGATCCCTGGGTTGGACAGATCCCCTGGAGGAGGAAATGGCAGCCCACTCCAACATGCTTGCCCGGAGAACCCCACAGAGAGAGCCTGGTGGGCTACAGTCCATTGGGTCGCAAAGAGTCGGACATGACTGAAGCCACTTAGCAGCACGCATGGCAGTTCTTATATTGCCAGGACCTATGGCCCGGTCTTACATAGATATATTATATACACCTTAAATTAAGAAGGCCAAAGGATAGAGTGGAGTGGAATGCTGGTGGTGGGGCTGTAGAGAAGTGCTTAAGATTAAGATGTAGATAGGTAGTTTGTTTAAAATAATCCAGAGTTGGTGGTACATTACATGAAAGCTTGAGAAGATGGCAACAACAAGATGAATTCTAGGCCCTTGGTTTGTGCAAACAGAGGATGACAAACCCCTTCACTAAAGCAGGTTATTTAGTCATATCATGCTGGTTTCTAAAATTATATGTTGTCCTGTTGTTGTTTGCTGTTGTTTGTTGTTTAGTTACTAAGTTGTGTCCACCTCCTGGCGAAACCAGGGACTGTGACTCCCCAGGCTCCTCTGTCCATGGGATTCTCCAGGCAAGAACACTGGAGTGGGTTGCCATTTCCTTCTCCCAGGGGTCTTCCCAACCCAAGGATCGAATCCATGTCTCCTGTGTCTCCTGTATTGCATAGATTCTTTACTGCTGAGCCACCAGAAAAGCCCATAGTATGTTGTCCTAATTACTTGTAAATGACCTTATAGAGTCAAATAAAGGCTTGAAGACTGCAACATATGACAGGTATTACCTTATTTTTTAGAATTTTATGTTTAAATATAGTTTTTGCATTTAAGCCAGGAACATTCTCTATAAACAAAAACTCTTTTTAATATTGGTTGTTTTTACATACTTACATGATATCTTTAGCAAGTTAATATTATTAATTTTTCTCACAAAAATTATCATATATTCTTTCTATGAAAATTTTCTTCCTAGCTAATAATTGTGATTGATAAAGACTAATTCTGTTTACCTCAATTCCAATCTTCTGTTTTCTCACTCTGTAAGTCATTTTTATGTCTTTGAGAGCAAAGGGGAAATTTTATTCAATGAGTGGCACACAGTTCCCAGTTTCTTACATTAATCTCCAGATAATAAACATTTTATAATGCCAAGATTTTTTTCTTCCATCTCACTTTTCACATTATTTCCTGATAGCAAGTCTTTGTTTTGAAAGTAAAGTTCACGTAACAGAAGACTAAGCATTTTACAGTGTAAAATCAGTGGCAGTTAGTATAGTCACAATGTTGTGCAAACATCACCTCTATCAAGTTCAAAACCATTTCATCACCCCAAAAGAAATCTCCATAGTCACTAAGCAGGTATTCCCTGTTTCTTCTTCCTCCCAGACCCTGGTGTTCACCAGTCTGCTTTCTGTAAATAAATGTTACTTTTTCTTATTAACATAATTTTTAAATATAAAATAGTACATTTCCTCAGAATATACTTAACATGTACTGTATGATAATTTTGCTACACCAAATTTGAAAGGCCTCCAGCATAAAATTAATATTCAGATCTAACCCACAATTTCTAACTGAATGCACACATTTATCTCCGAATTGTTTTAAGTATTCAAATTCATTCAATAAATCTTAACTGACACTTTGTACATGTTTAGGATTTTAAAGATTAAGAGTATAATACATGACCCTTCCATTCAGGGAATAAATTTTAGTAAGTTTACTTTGAGTCATCAGTTTAAGTACAATTAGTACTAAGTTTAGACTCAGAATCCATTTTAAATGGCAAGTGGAGAAACTAAGGCCCAGATGCCAGGAAATATTTCCAGGTTGTCGTTCACTGTCCCAACTAGATGCTGCTTGCTAATCAGGACTGTTGATGGCTTCTTGCCTGATTCTATACAATAGAAGAGGTTCAGTGGATTGAGCATGTCTGGCAATCTATTATGAACATATGGAATTTAGTCTCAAACCATTAGAGGAAAATAATAAAAGGGGGAAGACTAGAGATCTCTTCAAGAAAATTAGAGATACCAAAGGAACTTTTCATGCAAAGATGGACACAATAAAGGACAGAAATGGTATGGACCTAACAGAAGCAGAAGATATTAAGAAGAGGTGGCAAGAATACACAGAAGAACTGTACAAAAAAGATCTTCAGTTCAGTTCAGTTCAGTCGCTCGGTGATGTCCGACTCTTTGCGACCCCATGAATCACAGCACGCCAGGCCTCCCTGTCCATCACCATCTCCCGGAGTTCACTCAGACTCACGTCCATCAGGTCTGTGATGCCATCCAGAGATCTCATCCTCTGTCGTCCCCTTCTCCTCCTGCCCCCAATCCCTCCCAGCATCAGAGTCTTTTCCAATGAGTCAACTCTTCTCATGAGGTGGCCAAAGTACTAGAGCTTCAGCTTTAGCATCATTCACAACCCTGATAATCACGATGGTGTGACCACTCACCTAGAGCCAGACATTCTAGAATACGAAGTCAAGTGGGCCTTAGAAAGCATCACTACGAACAAAGCTAGTGGAGGTGATGGAATTCCAGTTGAGATATTTCAAATCCTAAAAGATGATGCTGTGAAAGGGCTGCACTCAATATGCCAGCAAATTTGGAAAACTCAGCAGTGGCCACGGAACTGGAAAGGTCAGTTTTTATTCCAATCCCAAAGAACGGCAATGCCAAAAAATGTTCAAACTACCACACAATTGCACTCATCTCACACACTAGCAAAGTAATTCTCAAAATTCTCCAAGTCAGGCTTCAACAATACGTGAACCGTGAACTTCCAGATATTCAAGCTAGATTTAGAAAAGGCAGAGAAACCAGAGATCAAATTGCCAACATCTGCTGGATCATCAAGGAAGCAAGAAGAGTTCCAGAAAAACATCTACTTCTGCCTTATTGACTATGCCAAATTCTTTGACTGTGTGGATCACAATAAACTGTGGAAAATTCTGAAAGAGATGGGAATACCAGACCACCTGACCTGCCTCTTGAGAAATCTGTATGCAGGTCAAGAAACAACAGTTAGAACTGGACATGGAAAAACCAACTGGTTCCAAATCAGGAAAGGAGTATGTCAAGGCTGTATATTGTCACCCTGTTTATTTAACTTATATGCAGAGTACATCATGAGAAATGTTGGACTGGATGAAGCACAAGCTGGAATTAAGATTGCCAGGAGAAATATCAATAACCTCAGATGTGCAGATGACACCATCCTTATGGCAGAAAGAGAAGAGGAACTAAAGAGCCTCTTGATGAAAGTGAAAGAAGAAAGTGAAAAAATTGGCTTAAAACTCAACATTCAGAAAACTAAGATCATGGCATCTGGTCCCATCATTTCATGGCAAATAGATGGGGAAACAATAGAAGCAGTGACAGACTTAATTTTGAGGGGGCTTCAAAATCACTGCAGATGGTGACTGCAGTCATGAAATTAAAAGATGCTTGCTCCTTGGAAGAAAAATGATGACTGACCTAAAGAGCTTATTGAAAAGCAGAGACATTACTTTGCCAATAAAAGTCCATCTAGTCAAATCTGTGGTTTCTCCAGGAGTCATGTATGAATGTGAGAGTTGGACTATAAGAAAGCTGAGTGCCAGAGAATCAATGCTTTTGAACTGTAGAGCTGGAGAAGACTCTTGAGAGTCCCTTGGACAGCAAGGAGATCCAACCAGTCCATCCTACAGGAAATCTCTTCATTGGAAGGACTATTGATGCTAAAGCTGAAACTCCAATACTTTGGCCCCCTGATGTGAAGAGCTGACTCATTGGAAAATACCCTGATGCTGGGAGATTGAAGGTGGGAGGAGAATGGGACAGAGGATGAGATGGCTGGATGGCTTCACCATCAATGGACATGAGTTTGAGTAAACTCTGGGAGTTGGTGATGGTCAGGGAGGCCTAGTGTGCTGCAGTCCATGGGGTCACAAAGAGTTGAACATGACTGAGTGATTGAACTGAAAGGATAAAAAGATTATAATTATCCAAATGAGACAATTTCAACCACTTGTGTAAAATAATCTACATTTTAAATAAAATTGAATAAGAAAATTAAGAGGAGTGCTTTTTAAATTGTGAGGACTGGTGTACTTCTCTGTCAGAGAGAGAGAGAGGAAGGGGAAGAGCATTTTTTTTTTTGGTTGCAAATAATCAGTGTCCCCAATGGGGGGGAAAATCAGGAGGCAGAAGAAATGTATTGATAGGATACTAGGCATTCCCAGTAATTTAGCAAAAGTTGAGCAACTATATTACTTAAATTTAGGACTTTGAGGTACATTAGTGGTACAGAACTTGCCTGCCAATGCAAGAGACACAGGAGACGTGGGTTTGATCCCTGGGTGAGGAAGATCCTCTGGAGAAGGAAATGGCAACCCACTCCAGTACTCTTTGCCTGGAAAATCTCATGGTTGGAGGAGCCTTGTAGGCTGCAGTCCTTTGGGTCGAGAAGAGTCGGACACGACTGAACGACTTCACTTTCACTTTTCACTTTCACGCATTGCAGAAAGAAATGGCAACCCACTCCAATGTTCTTGCCTGGAGAATCCCAGGGATGGGGGAGCCTGGTGGGCTGCTGTTTATGGGGTCGCACAGAGTCGGACACGACTGAAGCGACTAAGCAGCAGCAGCAGGATACAGGAGGTTATCTATTATGATGATTTTAGTGTTTTTTTTTTTTCATGTACAATTAGAAAATATATTGTTTCAAAGGTTGTGACATTGGAAAGATCAGACAAACCACACTTGGCGATTGAGTAACTTCAATGATCAAACAAAGAAAAGCAAATTAAATAGCTTCAGAGCTTCATTATATAATTATCAACCTTGTTCAGAGATACAGAATTGTAATGAAATTCTTCAACAATTTCTAGCCATGCAGTTTCTATAAATATAGTTGTATATTTAAGGAATTAGAAAATAATTTAAAAAAATAAAACTAACTCAAGGTACAGATATTACATTTCTGGAATTAAAAAATATATATATGACTCCTAAAAGAAATACTGATCAGATTCTTATCTCTCTGATTTCCTGTGCAAGGGTGCTAAGTCATTTCAGTCATGTCCGACTCTTTGTGACCCCATGGTCTATCGCCCACCAGGCTCTGTTTATGGGATTCTCCAGGCAAGAATACTGGAGTGGGTTGCCATGCCCTCTTCCAGGGGATCTTCTCAACCCAGAAATCGAACCCATATCTCTTACATCTCCTGCATTGGCAGGAGAGTTCTTTACCATTAACTCCATCTGGGAAGCTCCCCATCTCCTGTGAAAAGTGCTAATTTCTTCTTTAGAATATGATACCCTACTCAGATGACTGAGGCAGGAAAACCTGCAAGGTAAGAGCCCCTCTCACGTTCCTTTAACTCAGGATCTAGAGACGAGCCTTGGCAATTTACTTTTTACCTCCTTAAATCTGCGTGGTACCTCACTTATGGCCAGGATCAAAGAATGAGTCACTGGGCCTGCAAACCAGCTTCACCAGAGCTGCTCTGTTTCTTTTGTTTACTGGTTTCTGCTTTAGGGTCAGCTTCAAGACAGGGATATCTGCTGTTAAAAATAATAGTCAGTAGATCATAAGGAAAAGGGAAATTTGCAGAAGTTTTCATGATGGGAGAAGAGATTGAGACAGTCCTTGAAAAACACAGGGATTTAGATAGACAGCATAAGAGGAAATACAACTCCAGACAAAGAGAATAGTATGGGTAAAAACGAATCAGAGTTATTGAGACAAAGAGATATAAAAAACTTTCCTACAGCATCCTGCAATTACAGTCTCCATGTCCAATTTTTAATCAGTGCTTTTCCTTTTCAAGAAAAATATCTAGGATTAAGTAGAAGAAAAGTGAGTAAGGCCTATAACTGCAAAATCGGAGCTTAATTATGGTTATGCTATGTACTGGTTGATATTTGGCAAACTATTAATGCTTGCAAATATCACTGCTCTTATTTGCAAAAGAGACCTTATAATAATACCCGGTTTATAAGGTTGCTGCTAAAGAGTTTTCAGCAAGTGGAGGAAGACAGACAATGAAAACAAAGGACAAATACATGTAAACCATGGTAATTGAGTTGGTAAAGAATCCAACTGCAATGCAGGAGACCTGAGTTGGTTCCCTGGGTAAGGAAGATCCCCTAGAGAAGGAAATGGCAATGCACTCTAGCATTCTTGCCTGGGAAACCCCATGGATAAAGGAACCTGGTGGGCTACAGTTCATGGGGTCACAAGAACTGGACACAACTTAGCAACTAAACCACCATCAGATAAAGAAGAGTAGAGGTGGTTTAATTGGGCAGAGCCATGGAAGGGGGTGTGCCCTTTTATATATATTAATCAGAGAGGGCCTCTAAAAAGAACGGCATTGAGCACAGACATGAATGAAATGATGGACAAAACCATGCAATTTTCCAAAGTAAGAATGTTTCAGGCAAAGAAAGCAAATACAAAATCCCTGAAGTAGGACATCACTTGGCATAACCAAAGAACAATAAGGACAGCCAGAGAAGCTGAATCAGAAAGAGCAAAAGGTTAAAAGCAGTAGTAAGAGGAAGTTGATCTGGGAATAGGGGGGCAGATAAAGGAGATCTTATAAGATATGTAAGAAATTTGTATTTTATTTATCTCCATGAAAGAGAGGGAAAACCACTGAAAGTCTTTGAGAAGTGACATAAAATGACCTATGTCCATGGAGACCAGACAGCAAGGGGTCATGAGTAGAAGTGAGGAAAACCATTGGAAGGTTATTGCTACTGTTCAGGTGAAACATAGTGCTGCTCTATAAATTTTATGTGCAAGCTGTAATATAAATATTTACTATTATAATTTCCATTTCCTCCATTCCAATCCAAAAAACTCATTTCAGCTCTGAATACTTCTTTCTATTTCTTGCTACACCCAAGAAGAGAAGGGGAAGTGAGGCCCACAAAATGTAATTGACACTAAAACTAATGATGTAATTCTCTTACTTGAAAATGATGCATAGTTGTTACTGCTTGAAAATAACTGGGGTGTTAGAAGTCACAAGGAGGTATTTTGAAATTTGCCTGTTTTACTTAAGAAGTGCAGAGTTTTCTTTATTGTATAGAAACAAATAAGAAACATAATTTCTCCTGGGCCAGATTTCTTTTATGCTTGTATCTGTAATGAAAAGAACCTTGCTTAGGGAGGGCTGTTATCTCAGAAAATTGGGAAAAAATACTGGATTAAATGACATTTTATTACATACTTTATGAAAACATGATCAGTTTAATAAAAATACAATATAAAGCAATAATTTTAAAATAGCACATTAGTAGTTGCACTATATGGTCTTAACATGTCATTGTTGTTGACACCATCATGACTATCTGGTAATAATAAACTATTGTCCTGAGACTGATTAATGCATTCAAATTTCAAAGTGTGACAACCTTTATGAAACTTTGCCTCTTCTTCTTGTCTCTAAATATTTATTTTACTGCTCAGTATTTTGCAAAGGTGAACAATGAAAGGATTCTTTAGTTGCTTCTTTTTCTATCCTCAATATATATCTGATTTAGTGTAAAAGCTTTGATCTGGGACTAGTTTAAATGCCACATATACCCAAACTCATGATCTTCCAAAGTCCCAGGTTTAGAGAATGCAGCAGTGAGGAATATTATTTCAGACACAGTTGAAAAAAAGAAAAAACTCCTCATAGTTCTGTTATAACAAAACAAAGAATCACCTTATTTGCCCTTTGTTTGAAAAGAAGCTGGTGATGACTTTAGAGTGTTATTTTCCGTACCCACTCACCACGCATTGGCATTCCTCCTGCCACCTCATCTTACAATATTCACCACCACCACCAGGCAGTTGTCTACGTTACAGGAAGCCACACTTCCAAAAAAAATGGCCGTTTCCCAAATTTCAGTAAAATGACTCAGATACTGCCTGGTGTTCTGCTTTTGTTGCCAAAATGCTCTCACACGTGATGTAACATGTATCATACATATTATGTGTCATGCCATACCCAGTCGCTTCCGTTGTGTCTGACTTTCTGATCCCGTGGACTGTAGCCCACCAGGCTCCTCTGTCCATGGGGTTTTCCAGGCAAGAATACTGGAGGGGGCTGCCATTTTCTCCCCCAGGGATCTTCCTGATGCAGAGATCAAACCCACGTCTCCCGCGTCTCCTGCACGGCCAGGCGGGTTCTTCACCACTGAGCTGCTGGGGAAGCTCCACACATGCTGTATATCGTGCTGTGGTATGTATGAGACTATACGTACATACCATATGATTGATATAAGAACTAAATGGGATACAAATGTAAAAGTCTTTGGAAGCCAACAGAACACTTAATGTAGATCCTTGCTTTAATGATCTACTTTTACCTTTTTAAAAGAAACTAACAAAACCTTCAGAAAGGAAAGGAGCAGAATTATTAGAATTCAGGAGGACAAAAATGGTCTACAAAGCCTTCTGGATTCAGCTATATATTCTATACACAATTAATTTGATTTCTATCTAGCATTTTTCATTTAAAGTAAGCTTTCTTAAACTAAGTGAGTGAAGTCGCTCAGTTGTGTCCAACTCTTTGTGACCCCGTGGACTGTAGCCCACTAGGCTCCTCCGTCTGTGGGATGCTCCAGGCAAGAATACTGGAGTGGGTTGCCATTTCCCTCTCCAGGAGATCTTCCCAACTCAGGGATCGAACCTGGGTCTCCCACGTTGCAGACAGACGCTTTACCATCTGAGCCACCAGGGAAGACTCTTCTTAAACTAAGGCACTTTATAAAAGAGTTCTATTTATCTGTTGTGGACAGAAAAGATAAAAGTCAAGGCTCTTGATAGACTATTTTTCTCATTAGCTGCATCAGAAGCTGTGACATAGCTTGATATTTCCAGGTTATATTTTATTGTTTGATCATTACGCCTTCTCCACAGCCAAGACCTCTATGGGGGTGAAGGACAGCTTCACTTCCTTGACCCCTAGATGTTGCCCTGGCCATGGTACTTGTTTTGTCCAATAGAGAGGAGTGAAAAGGTACTGATTCCAGACTCAGTCCTTAATAGACAACAGCTCTCCCATTGGCCCTTCTGGGAGCTTCTGATCTTGTATGAGAAGGATATGGCCCAGGTATTTACTGCACCTCCTCTCTGGGACCCAGAATGTGACACATCGCATCAGCCTATCTGCACATACGTGAGCAAGAGAGCATGTGGCTGTTGTTTTGTGTTGCTGATTTTGGTGGGTGTTTGCAAGGTTGCATTATTATGATCAGAGCTCATTGTCCTTATTACCAAGACTTACTGATAAAGCTTTTGGAGAATATGAGACCAAAATGGGCTTGCTCCTCTTCCCCAATCTAGTCTTTGAAAGAGCCCACTCAAGGGAAATCTATTTCCAGAGCAGGACCCTAGAATCAGATCATTTATCCAGTGGGAGTGGGAAAGGGCCAAGAGGCAGGAAAAAAGACCACAGGATCTCACTTTAGAATTTAAGATTGTTGAAATCCACCGAATCAAAAAAAAAAAAAAAAAAAGAAAACAAGTTAACTCAGTTTAACCCTTGTGGGAGGAACCAAGGTGTTGAAACAAGAGGTTATTAGTGTTTAGGGGCAATCTTTCTTCCTTAACTTGGGAATTAGAGATAAAACAGACCTCCCAACATGCACGCTTGCACACACACACACACACACACACACACACACACACACACACTGGACTTAACTGTTAAGCCTATAGCCAAGCAGAGTGTGGCTATGTCCCTGGGGAGGGGCAGACAGCAGCTTATCAAGATGTCTTGCTTCTAACAAGGCTCAGAACATGCTAACCCAACATATGACACCTGAGCACAGAGAATACTTCAAGCTAAAGGAGGTTGAGAAATGACAGGTGCAGAGAGGATTTTTGTTTTTTACTTTCTCCTGAAGCAGGTCATAAGATCCTTGTGTGAGAGCTGCCCTTCCTGTGCCCAGAGGAAAGGAACATTCTCATCCCCAAAGATGGAGGGATGCAGAGGGAATCTGAAGGAACAGAACTTGCTCTGTTTTCCTGTTTATTGACACCCTTTTTTGTCCCATCAAAGTTTCCCATGACTCTCCACTCTACATCTAAGCTAACATAAAAGCACTCAGGTTTCTTTATTTCCTTATTAAGTATTTCCTATTGCATAAAACTAATGTTACATAAATGTGTATGCTTTTCTGTTGTTAATCTGTCCTTTGTTATAGAGACCACGCCAAGCACTTAGAAAGGTAGAAAGAAAAGTTCTTCTCCCTTACACATTCATCTTCATAAAACCACCTCATCCCAAGACTCTCTCTGGATCTTTCTGGTAGGCAGTAGAGGTTTTACCCAGGAAGACTCTGAAGAGAGTCACCATTGGATATTCATTACATTGAATTCCAGGTAATGTTGTGCTCAGGCGTTCTTGGTATAGCTCAGTGGTAAAAAAAATTCGCCTGTCAAGCAGGAGACATGGCTTCAATCCCTGGGTTAGGAAGATCCCATTGAGAAGGAAATAGCAGTCCACTCCACTATTCTTGCCTGGGAAATCCCATGGACAGAAGAACCTGGTGGACAACAGTTCATGGGTGTTTGAAAAGAGTCAGACATGACTTAGTGATTAAAAACCAACAAGTGCATTACTCAAAAACCAAAAGTCTTTTTATTTCTGTCCTACTCCAAATTCAGTTCAGTTCAGTTCAGTCGCTCAGTCATGTCAGACTCTTTGCGACTCCATAGCCCACAGCACATCAGGCCTCCCTGTCCATCACCAACTCCCAGAGTCCACCCAAACCCATGTCCATCTAGTCGATGATGCTATCCAACCATCTCATCCTCTGTCGTCCCCTTCTCCTCCTGCCTTCAATTTTTCCTGGCATCAGGGTCTTTTCCAATCAGTCAGTTCTTTGCATCAGGTGGCCAAAGTATTGAAGTTTCAGCTTCAACATTAGTCCTTCCAATGAACACCCAGGACTGATCTCCTTTAGGATGGACTGGTTGAATCTCCTAGCAGTCCAAGGGACTCTCAAGAGTCTTCTCCAATACCACAAAAGCATCAATTTCTCAGTGCTCTGCTTTCTTTATAGTCCAACTCTCACATCCATACATGACCACTGGAAAAGCCATAGCCTTGACTAGACAGACCTTTGCTGGGAAAGTAATGTCTCTGCTTTTTAATATGCTGTCTAGGTTGGTCATAACTTTCCTTCCAAAGAGTCAGTGTCTTTTAATTTCATTGCTGCAATCACCATCAGCAGTGATTTTGGAGCCCAGAAAAATAAAGTCTGCCACTGTTTCCCCATCTATCTCCAAATTATGACTATCCAGTTGGTCCAATGTAGCAATCAAATTAAGATATTCTAATAATGACTAAAAACATCTTATAGTTGCTGAAAAATTTTCTACCATAACCTTGTCAAATTACCAAATGTCCAGGGAGAAATTTTAAATCTCTGAAGTCCAAAGTTAGTCTAAAAATGAATCCAAGGCTGATATCAAATTCTCTTGTCTAATGAATAAAATGTTCAAAGAAATAAAAGCCTCAAATCCATCTTCAAAAATGTCTTATTCTTCTTAGGTTCAGATGGGAAAATTTTCCACATTGGTTAAAACGTGTTCCCACAGAAGGAGCATCCTAAGACAGTCCCTTAATAGAATGGGTGATTAAGTTACTAGTTAATGATATTACTCCAAAGAAGCAAACAGATTTTATAGTTGTGCTAATACATATGAATTCTTAAAATTAAGCAAGTCAGAACTTCCCTAGTGGTATAGTGGTTGAGATTTTGCCTTCCAGTACGGGGGGTTCAGGTTTAATCTCTGGTCAGGGAACTAGGGTTCCACATGCCTCGAGGCCAAGGGGCAAAACAGAACAGAAGCAATATTGTAGCAAATTCAATAAAAGACTAAAAAATTTAAGCAAGACTCCAGCCCCTGAAGGAGCTCTTGAGGGCAGCATTATGACACAGGACCCCTTTGGTACTTGGTGTTGATCAAAAACACTAGCAGAGTCTCAGTGGGATCTGTGTAAAGGGAGTGGATGGAAAAAAAAATCTTGACTTTAGCCTTATTCTATATTCAGTCAGTTCAGTTCAGTCACTCAGTTGTGTCTGACTCTTTGCAACCCCATGGACTGCAGCACACCAGGCCTCTCTGTCCATCACCACCTCCTGGAGTTTGCTCAAACTCATGTCCATAGAGTCAGTGATGCCATCCAACCACCTCATCCTCTGTTGTCCCCTTCTCCCTCTGCCTTCAATCTTTCCCGGCATCAGGGTCTTTTCCAATGAGTCAGTTCTTTGCATCAGGTGGCCAAAGTATTGGAGTTTCAGCTTCATCATAAGTCCTTCCAATGAATATTCAGGACTCATTTCCTTTAGGATGGACTGGTTGGATCTCATTGCAGTCCAAGGGATTCTCAAGAGTCTTCAACACCACAGTTCAAAAGAATCAATTCTTTGGTGCTCAGCTTTCTTTATAGTCCAACTCACACATCCATACATGATTACTGGAAAAATCATAGCTTTGACTAAATGGACCTTTGTTGGGAAAGTAATGTCTCTGCTTTTTAATATGCTGTCTAGGTTGGTCACAACTTTTCTTCCAAGGAGCAAGCATCTTTTAATTTCATGACTGCAGTCACTATCTGCAGTGATTTTGAAGCCCAAGAAAATAAAGTTTGTCACTGTTTCCACTGTTTCCTCATCTATTTGCCATGAAGTAATGGGACCAGATGCCATGATCTTAGTTGTTTTGAATGTTGAGTTTTAAGCCAACTTTTTCACTCTCCTCTTCTGCTTTCATCAAGAGGCTCTTTAATTCTCTTCACTTTCTGCTGTAAGGATGGTGTCATCTGCATATTCTATACTAGCTTGCCAGAATCAGTGACAGGTGAACTAAAACTCGTTTGGGAGAAATCTCCTAGAAAGAGGTTAATTTTGGCAATCCTTATCTCATATTTCTTATGTGTAAAATCCATGAAAAATTTTCATTTCCTTTTTGCCTTTGAACACCAAGCTTCTGGATTCTCATGATGAATTGACTGTGAATTCTATCTACATTCTGGATTTTCAGTGCTTTTCCATCTGGATGTGGCTGCTGACTTTTGCCATGGACTTTTGCATTTGGTCAAATGGAAAAATCTCCTCCACAAATCTTTGAATTATAGCTGCTTTGTATTTTGTTGAAACTCCTATCCGTGAGGGCCAAGAAGGGTGAATACCTCTGCCATATGCCCCACTAGAACTATATAAAAATTAGATTGGGGAAAATTCAAGCTGTGGTCAGAGCTTGCATAATTAACAATTAACAAAATTAACAATTTGGGACCAATTAGGGACCACATGGCAGGACTCTGGAGCCTTGGGACCAGTAACATGAATCCAAGAGTCAACCATCCACAGGGTCATGGAGCAATTTTCTAATGCTGCCTGTCTAAGCCTAGCACTGGCAATTAAAGCCCAAAATTCGCTAGTTCACAGGGACCTCAGCTGTTTTGCGACTAAAAGTAGCAATTATTATGCTGCTTCCCAATGTCTGAAAATTGTTGAATCCCACGTCAGTCTCCCCTATGAAGCCAGACCAAACTATCACCAGGTATCTCAGGATCAAGCTGCAGCAGCAAGAACCTAAGAGCCCTGCCTACTTTTTGGTTAAGCCTACTTGCCTGTAATCCCTCCTAGAAGAGAACCTGCTCACCTCTGGGTAAACCTGATACAACTCTCTGTGAGCTAGCGAGGTCAAAAATCCTGCCCAGTTTAGCTGCTTAATGTCCAGGCTCAGGGCTATTGGTTCAGACTACAGCCATTAATAGCCATGGATATACCTAGAAAAATATGGTGTGATACACACCAGCATCACCTGCGTGGGTCAACACCCCATCTGGTCAGCACTTAGTCAAGCATGAGCAAAGCTGAAAGATTCCTACTTTATTTATACTAAAAGTCTAAAAATTTTTAAGGCAAATGCCAGACATTTTTGCTCTTTCAAATTGTTGCCCATGCAGCAAAACATTGATTATTTATGAGACCAGGTGGTGCTAATGGTAAAGAACACAACTGCCCGTGTAGGGAATGTAAGAGACCCCAGTTACCTGGGTTTGATCCCTGGGTCGGGAAGATCCCCTGGAGGAGGGCACTGCAACTTAGTATGCTTGCCTAGAGAACCCCATGGACAGAGGAGCCTGACGGGTTACAGTCCATAGGGTCGCAGAGTCAGATACAATGGAAGCGACTTAGCACATTTATGAGACCACAGTGAGTTTTCTACCAGTAAACACCATCTCCATCTCCATCACCCCAGATTTGAAAGCCTTATCCACCCAGTCACATGGTCCAACCTAGATAATGGATGCCTGCTGGAGAGACTTAGTATTTATTTACAAATTTACTGCATGCTTGAGAGTAAACCAGAGAAACTCTTCCTGCAGACAAGCCAGTCCCATGGAGAAAGGAAAGAGAAACAGGTGGAGCTAAACCCACCAGCCCACCACTGACAGGAGAAGGCACTAGGAGAGCATAGAGCCCCTGAGAACATTCAGAAGGATGAGGGAGACATATAACTGGGGCTTAGAGTAAGGGTTCAAAGCTGTTAATATTTTTTTCCAAACATCTTTTACTGAAAAACCACCTCCCCCTGACTTGAAGTGCCCATTTCTTCAATTACTCTAGTTACTCACAGGCCTGTAATTATGCATTCAATCACCACTTCCAAACCAGTTAAATTATGGAGATGTTAAATATTGTGTTTTTAAATATTTAGGAGGGTTATTCTCTTCTCTTGTTCTTTCCCCCCATTGTTTTAATAGATATAAATCTGTTAATTTTCCCGGGTTAAAAAATCATTTTGTGGTATTCTTTTTGAGATTACTTTATAGATTTGGCATAGAATTCTAATACAATTATCAATAATTTATTGTATTTGTTGCTTTTGTTTAGTAACTCAGTTGTGTCCGACTCTCTTAGACCCTACGGACTGTGATAGCCTGCCAGGCTCCTCTGTCCATGGGGTTTTCCAGGCAAGAATCCTGGAGTGGGTTGCCATTTCCTCCTCCAGGGGATCTCCCCAAGCTAAGGACTGAACTTGTGCCTTCTGCACTGCAGGCAAATTCTTCACCTCTGAGCTACCATGTTTGCTTAATCTATTGTATACCTCTTATTTTCTTCTAGGTTTTGAGCTCCAAAAGGGTAAGGACCACTTATTTTCACTTTTGCATTTCATATGATAGGTGCTACATATGTTGAGAGATAGAAACAAAGAGCAATTTTCAAATACATCATTTTTTTTTTAACGTCAATGCCTTCTTCCTTGAAAAAAAAGTGTATCATCTCATTAGATACTTCTTCCTCACTTTCTCTGTCTGCCATGTTCTATTTATTCTTCCACAATCACTTAGATGTAACCTCCTCTGGGAAACTTCAGATATACCTATACAGGTAGAGTCTTCTCTCTCTATGTTGCTGTATAACCACCTATATGTCTGTTGCTCATTATATTTTGCAGTGGAAGTATTTATCTTTCTTCCTAGAAACACCAAGTTAGGCTTCTATACAGAAGAACTGTGATATTCTTTGTCATTTTTACCTTATACACTTCCTGATACATGACATGGTTTTCAACATGTGTTTAATAAATAAATAAATGCTTGAAACATTTATCACAATGGAAAGTAAATAAATTCTTTCTTATGTAATTCATTAAGTATTTCATTTTCTTAAATAAGTGTCTTCCACATTAGATAGTAAGTTTCATGGTCAAAGACCACGGAAGTCTTCCTTAACACTGTCTCCTTTGGTTCTGGCACACAATGGCTCATTAATAAATATTTATTGAGTAAGTTGATAATATTTCATATTGCAAGTTAATAATATTACTAATTTTGTGAGATTGTTTTTGTTCATTTGTTCAGGCGTGTCCGAAGCTTTGCAACCCCACGGGCTGCAGCACGCCAGGCCTCCCTGTCCATCCCATTTCCAGGAGTTTGCTCAACCTCTTGTCCATTGAGTCGGCGATGCAATCCAACCATCTTGTCCTCTGTTGTCCCCTTCTCCTCCTGCCTTCAATCTTTCCCAGGAGCAGAGTCTTTTATAATGAGCTGGCTGTTCACATCAGGTGGCCAAATTATCTAAGTTTCAGCTTCACCATCAGTCCTTCTAATGAAGATTCAGTACTGATCTCCTTTGTGATTGATTGGTTTGTTCTCCTTGCAGTCCAAGGGACTCTCAAGAGTCTTCTTCAATGCCACAGTTCAAAAGCATCAGTTCTTTGGTGTTTAGCCTTCTTCATGGTCCAGTTATCACATCTATACATGACTACTGGAAAAACCATAGCTTTGACTATTCACACCTTTGTCGGCAAAGTAATGTCTCTGCTTTTTAATATGCTGTCTAGGTTGGTCATAACTTTTCTTCCAAGGAATAAACATTTTTCAGTTTCATGGCTGCAGACACCATCGGCAGTGATTTCGAAGCCCAAGAAAATAGTCTCTCAGTTTCCATTGTTTCTCCATCTATTTGCCATGAATGATGGGACTAGATGCCATGATCTTAGTTTTCTGAATGCTGAGTTTTAAGCCAACTTTTTTCGCTCTCCTCTTTCACTTTCATTGAGAGGCTCTTTAGTTCTTCTTCATTTTCTATCCTAAGGTGGTGTCACCTGCTTATCTGAGGTTATTGATATTTCTCCCAGCAATCTTGATTCCAGCTTGTGCTCCATCCAGTCTGGCATTTTGCATGATGTACTCTGCATATAAGTTAAATAAGCAGGGTAACAATGTACAGGCTTGACATACTCCTTTCCCTATTTGGAACCAGTCTGTTGTTCCATGTCCAGTTCTAACTTTCGCTTCTTGACCTGCGTACAGATTTCATGGGAGACAGGTAAGGTGGTCTGGTATTTCCATCTTTTGAAGAATTTTTCACAGTTTGTTGTGATCCACACAGTCAAAGGCTCTGGCATAGTCAATAAAGCAGAAATAGATGTCTTTCTGGAACTCTCTTGCTTTTTCTATGATCCAATAGATGTTGGCAATTTGATCTCTGCTTCATCTGCCTTTTCTAAATCTCACTTGAGTACCTGTAAGTTCTCAGTTCACATACTGTTGAAGCATGGCTTGGAGAATTTTGAGCACTACTTTGCTAACATGTGAAATGAGTGCAATTGCGTGGTAGTTTGAACATTCTTTAGCATTGTTTTTCTTTGGGATTGGAATAAAAACTGACCTTTTCCAGTCCTATGGCCACTGCTGAGTTTTCCAAGTTTGCTGGCATATTGAGTGCAGCACTTTTACCACATCATCTTTTAGAATTTGAAATAGCTCAACTGGAATTCCATCACCTCCACTAGTTTTGTTCATAGTGATGCTTCCTATGGTCCACATGGCTTTGCACTCCAGGATATCTGGATCTAGGTGAGTGATCACACCATCGTGGTTATCTGGGTCATTAAGATCTTTTTTTGTACAGTTCTTTTCTGTATTCCCTGATAGCTAGGTTGGTAAAGAATCTGCCTGTAATGCAGGAGACCCTGTTCAATTCCTGGGTCGAGAAGATCCTCTAAAGAAGGGATAGGCTACCCACTCCAGTGTTCTTGGTCTTCTCTTGTACTCAGCTGGTGAAGAATCTGCCTGCAATGTAGGAAACTTGGGTTCTATTCTTCAGTTGGGAAGATCCCTTGGAGAAGGGAAAGTCTACCCACGCCAGTATTCTGGCCTGGAGAATTCCATGGACAATCCATGGGGTCGCAGAGTCGGATATGACAGAGCGACTTTCACTTTCACTTTTCTGTGTATTCTTGCCACCCTATTTTAATATCTTGTGCTCCTGTTAGGTTCATACCATTTCTGTCCTTTCTTGTGTGCATCTTTGCATGAAATATTCCCTTGGTATCTCTAATTTTGTTGAAGAGATCTCTAGTCTTTCCCATTCTATTTTTTTCCTCTATTTCTTTCCATTGTTCACTTAGGAATGTCTTCTTATCTCTCCTTGCTATTCTTTGGTACTCTACATTCAGATGGGTATCTGTCCTTTTCTTTTTTGCCTTTTGCTTCTCTTCTTTTCTCAGCTATTTGAGAGGCTTCCTCAGACAACCATTTTGCCTTTTTGCATTTCTTTTTCTTGGGAATGGTTTTGATCACAGCCTCCTGTACTATAGCAAAAGTTCATATTGAAGTTTTGCATACAAAATTGCATAGAGAAATAGAAAGGATCAATGGACACTTCAGGAAAATGAATAATGGTGTCTTATGATATTGTCAAGATTTAAACTCTTTATTTTAAAGTCATGAAAAGACTGCAACTATGGGAGATGGACCACTGTCCTTCAGCAAATTAATGTCTTTATTTTGCTCTAAGTCAAAATATGATGAGTAATCTATCCATAAAGCATTTATATAGTGCATATAAATAGGTTGCTGGCAATAGAAATAGCAGCCAACAGGTTTACCCTGTCGACAGCAATTTATTAAGATGACAAATAGATAAATGTAACATGTAAAATGAGCCATAATCCTACTTTATTTTCATTTCAATGGTTACTCCAGAAGAAATCTTATTATCATTGTATTTAAATGTTTCCCAATTGAATATTTGGAGTGTTTTTGATAGAGAAGAGTCTGCAGAGTCATCAAGTTTCCTTTTGAATGACAGTGGAATGTATCTAGAGTGGCACCCTTTAGAAGGGAAAATTATTCTGAAAATATAGAAATTATAGGCTCTTCATGAACATGACAAAGAAAAATATAGATGCCATTATTGAATAATGGACTCACTGCTAGTATCAGTAAGTCACTGTGGTTAATATATTATGTATTAATATTCTACTTAATATTTGATCATGTACATTATTTTTATAGGAATAACTGCAAGTGTAGACAGATTGCAAGTGTAGAAAGATTGAAGGCAGGAGGAGAAGGGGATGACAAAGGATGAGATGGTTGGATGGCATCACTGGCTCAATGGACATGAGTTTGAGTATACTCCAGGAGTTGGTGATGGACAGGGAGGCCTGACGTGCTGCAGTCCCTGGGGTTGCAAAGATTCAGACACAAGTGAGTGATGGAACTGAATTGAATGACTTATGAAGTGGAGGCTCAGACAGTAAAGAATCTGACTGCAGTGCATCCCTGGGTTGGGACAATCCCCTGGAGAATGGAATGCAACCCACTCCAGTATTCTTGTCTGGAGAATCCCATGGATAGATGAACCTGGCTGGCTATAGTCCATGGGGTTGCACAGAGTCGAACAAGACTGAGCAATTTACATTTTCACTTTCATGAAGTAGGTACTGTTACTATTATTGTTCGATTATACAGTGTTCTAAAGCTAAAATGGTCAGTGATGAGGTCTCTGTTACCAAAGTCAGCAGTGGTAGAACTGAAACTTGAAGTCAGTTTTGTCTGTCCAGGGAATTTTAACCACTGTGCTCTATTCTGTAGAGCACACTGGCAGTGCAAGGAAGAGATCTGGCTGAAATGTTTTTCAGGAGACTATTACAAATATATTTGAACTTGAATATATTTTGGCATGGCATCACTTCATAGCTCTTTGCATTTCTGCATTTCTCACAACTCTGTATTGCCTGATTACCCAGCTTGGTGCAATTGATCTCCCTGGCCACTGAAGACATCTGATTTTGAGACTCCTGTTTAATCACATCAAAGACATAGAATAGAATAGCAAATGGTGGAGGCTGGGGGCAAAAATAAAAGAGTTTAGGATCAATAATACTAGCTGAAGTTCCAGCAAAAGTGTGCCTCTAGGCTCTAAATAACATCTGTGTCTATGTCTATGTCTGTATCTTTCTATCAACTCCATCTGAATTGGCTTTTAGAGCAGACCTCATTTAGTTTTGAAAACATATATGTAGCAATTTTTATATGCAGATATCTCAATTTGGGATTACAGAAGACGGAACTAATTTAGAGGACACGGATCTGGCCCACAGGCATTTTGTTATCTGAATTAGGAGACATCTGGTAGGAAGTAACTGAATAAAAGTACTATACTAAGAAATGTGAGCGCATAATTTGAGATTCAGAGCTTTATAATAGAAAGAGCCCAGGCTTTGGTGTCAGAATGACCTGAATAAAAATCTCAGAGTTTCTATTTAATAACTCTCATCTCCTGAAACACTTTAACCATCCTGTTTTACCTTTGATCTATCTAGGATAAGAGTGGCAGGGCATTCCCCCTTCTAGCAAGAGCTTATGGAGCTCTGAAATGAGTCCATTCACCTTTTTTGTACCTTAACTTTCTGTGGGTATAAAAATCATGATATTTATACAGTTCATAGGTCTTTCTTTTTCCCCATAGGTCTTTTCTTTTGAATTGTCCTTTCTGCTTTTAGAAATTTGAAATGACTTTCATTTTTACTGTTGTATTTTTTTGTTCTAGAATTATCATTTGTTTTTTGCATTGTTGATTTTTTCCTAAATATCCATTCATGCTCAGTACTTACCTTTTCTGCTGAGCATGTTAACATGTTTATAAAAGTTATTTTAAAATTTCTGTCTGTTAATTCTAATCTCTGGAATACATTTGGGTCTGTTTCTATTGACCATCCTTTCTTTTTCAAAAAATGTTTTCTTATGTTTGTATTTTGGGGCCATGCCATGTGGCATGGGGTTGAACCCACACCCCCTGCAGTGCAGAGGCTTAACCTCTGGACTACCAGGGAAGTCCCTTTTCATCTTACTTTTGAGAATAGGTCTTGTTTCTGTGCTTCTTTCAGTTCAGTTCAGTTCAGTTCAGTCGCTCAGTCCTGTCCGACTCTGCGACCCCATGAATCGCAGCATGCCAGGCCTCCTGTCCATCACCAACTCCCGGAGTTCACTCAGACTCACGTCCATCGAGTCAACGATGCCATCCAGCCATCCCATCCTCTGTTGTCCCCTTCTCCTCCTGCCCCCAATCCCTCCCAGCATCAGACTCTTTTCCAATGAGTCAACCCTTCGCATGAGGTGGCCAAAGTACTGGAGTTTCAGCTTTAGCATCATTCCTTCCAAAGAAATCCCAGGGCTGATCTTCAGAATGGACTGGTTGGATCTCCTTGCAGTCCAAGCTTCTTTACCTGGTTATTGTTAGGATCAAACTGAAGCCAGGACAGGCACAAAGGGGCAGGCTAGGCCTGAAAAAAAAGCTGAGGCTCTAGGAACTCCCGCAGGCAGTGTAGCTCGACCCATCAAAAAAAGAAATCCCCATAGCCCCCCGCCCGCACCAGACCCGAGCCAATCCAGATAGAGATGCGAGGTTTAAAAGTCCCGAGCACGCATATGGTTTAACCAATCAGCTATACTGTTACAGAAACAAAGAACTGTCTGTATAAAAGTATATGTGATTCAGAGCTCAGGGCCTTTGTCGGATTCCACTGTGCTGGATGAAACCTGGGCCCTGGCTTGAGCTGGTAATAAACCCCTTTATGCTTTTGCATTGCTGTGGACGTCTTATTCTCTCAGTTTTGGGGACTCGGACTCTGGGCATAACAGTTATGATTTGTAGTCTGGATATTCACCAGTGGCTTCCTTGTGGCTCAGTCAGTAAAGAATCTGCTTGCAATGCAGGAGACATGGGTTCAATCCCTGGGTCAGGGGAAGATCCCCTGGAGAGGGCATGGCAACCCACTCCAGTATTCTTGCCTGGAGAATCCCACAGACAGAGGAGCCTGATGGGCTACTGTCCATGGAGCTGCAAAGAGTTGGATGTGATTGACGTGATTAAGCATGCAGCACACACGTTGGTATAAAAGAACAGTGGGTATTGAAGTAAATGACATTTGTTCCCATTAAAGATCATGCTTCTTCGTGTAATTTATACACAAACTGAGTCTAGAATGAGTTGAATTTTGGTTTAATGTCAAAACACCGCTTGTTCCAAATAATTTGGAGTTCAGTTTGGACTCTCTTTCAAGCAGAACTTGGGATTTAAGCACCAGTAAAAATCTCGAGATATCTCAGTGTTTTACAGTCCTGCGCTTTAGGTCACCAGAAAGCTATAACAGCACTCCAGCTCTACTCCCACCTTTCATCATTTCAGAGATCTCTATCTGTTGCCTTTTTCTGCACTTAGTCCTTCATGAGCTCCCCTGTTCCTAATATAACCCTCAGGAAATTTGTGGAATTTCTTTCAGCTCTCCTGTTATTTCCCCAGTTCTGTCCTGTGTACTGGTGAAGACCCCACAGAAAAGAGTTGGCAGATGGGTGCAGACTTGTTCTACACCTGGAGGTCTTCAAGATTCTAGTCTGACTTATCAACTTATTGTTGCAGAGAAGAAGCCAATTCTGACTCCACGGTAGAAACTGTTTCTTTGACTTGTTTTTCATTGCTTTTGTTATTATAAGCATACATAATGGCTTACTTAAAAGGACCCTGCCCCTCTGCCTGACGATTAAACTAAAGTGCCTTTGTTCAGAACTTTGTCCACCTGTAGAAGGCAGGAAGGAAGGAATGAACACCTCCCCTGCCCGAGGCTTGCCATTCTAGGAGATGTTTGCAAGATTAATGACCTTTTACTTTGCTCCCTCACCTCCCCCCATCTCTGATCTATTAAGGAAACTGGCATTCAGACCCCTGTAAGATGGTTATTTTGAGGTGCTAGGCTGCTGTCTTTTCAGTCAGCTACTTTTGGAATAAAGTCATTTTCCTTGCCTCAACACCTCCTCTCTCGGATTCATTGGCCTGTCACGCAGTGAGCAGAGTGAGCTTGGACTCGGTAGCATTATGCTGCTGCTGCTGCTAAGTCACTTCAGTCGTGTCCGACTCTGTGCGACCCCATAGACGGCAGCCCACCAGGCTCCCCCGTCCCTGGGATTCTTCAAGCAAGAACACTGGAGTGGGCGCTGTTTCCTTCTCCAATGTATGAAAGTGAAAAGTGAAAGTGAAGTTGCTCAGTCGTGTCCAACTCTTGAGAGACTTTTAAAAGTTTAGCTGGTTTCTCCCTGCTTTGCAACCTTACTGTGTACGTTTGGCTTGCAGTGTTTCCCACCATGTTTCCAGAGGTGAACCCACCAGGAGACCTAGGAAGACACTGTAACACTCTCAAGTTTAGTTCCATTAATGTTTTATGTACCTCACCTCTCTGTGGGCTATACAAACTAATTTTTGTAGTTCATCCATCCATCTTTTTACTTGTTCCATTAAGAGAAATAATCGCTTGTGATTTTTTCATATTTTGAGTGAGCCAAGCTTACCTTACCCATTCTCAGTCACTATTTTGTCGTCTCTGAAAAGGAGAACTTTGTGAAGATTTAAGATAGCAGGTGAAAATTGCTTAGCATGATGCCTGACATTGGTAGGTGTTTAATAAATATTAATGTAATTTCTCCATTAAGTTGGCTATCAAGTTAACTAAAAAAAAATAAACAGCTGTGCTGATTTTGCCTGAAAGCTTTTGGAAGGGCTTAGGTTTTGAAAACGCAAAGCACAGATGGGCATAAAGGAATAAAACTAAGTCTCTGTCTGCCTTGTTTATTTCTGTCAGCTAATATTTACAGAATGTTTCCTTATCAACTGTGTTTATTATGATAGGAACTGTTCTTAAAGAGACTTCTAAACCAAAGGTTTTGTGCTCACAAATTAATTTTTTAATCCTATTAAAGTATCCACTTCATTCTACAAAAACAAGCATGGTTATTTGCACTTAGGGGTTTGTTTAAAAGGGAATGGGAGATGAACTGGAAGTTATGAAAACAGAATGGAATCTGATAAAAGGACAACTAAATTAAAGAGCAAAATAAGCACAATGTGTAACAAATTAAAAAGAAGTTAGGAAAGTTCTCCACAATCAAGGACAGAAGACAATGACTGATAGTGTTTATGTCTCAAGGAAGAAATGAATTTTTAAACGCCTGTTAGGACCAAACGGGACAGACTCGGGAGGCTAGGCCGGAGAAAAG